>NC_091098.1:19619315-19804315 GCF_024713975.1 Paralichthys olivaceus | reverse complement strand
TATACAATAAATCATCTATAACTGACCTCTACTCAAATCTGCGTTTCACAGAACCTATACCGTATTTCTTCGATTTTTATGACACCATGGATTCTTTCAACACAGAGGAATGAGAGTGTGAGTCACTTAATGTTAATAAACCGGCTAAATCCATTGGCAAAAATGGAAGGAAGATATAAAAAAAGCAATGAAAATGGAAGCTCATATTACATAATATACCCTACAGCATATCTCCTTGTTATAATGGCGATGGCTAATGCTTTATGTGTTAAAAATGTTTATTCTTTTTAACAATAATAGTAACAAAAATATATTTATGTATATATATAAATATATTTATACATAAGTCAAAAGATCACATGTCATAATAATAAAAAAAAGACATTCATTCCATTTTAAGTTTCCCAGGAAAGCACAGTAATATTTGTTGTATACAATTAAGTAAAATATTGAGTATTGTATTTTTGGAAGTGTTGGAGAGCACTTGCAATTGCTACCAAAATCTGGCCTGGGGTGATCATTAGTAGACAGGTCAAAACGTTGGACTCGCTGTGGGAGGCTTTATTGGCACCTTTCACATTTCTCTCGGCCAAGGTCAAACACAGCCTGTTATTGATGACTGGTTCAAATTAATGACAGGCGTTGTCTCTTATGAATATTCAATCACAAGGACAAATACATACAGTATATATAAAGAGAGAAACACAACACAAGGAATGTATCACTTTTTAGAAATGTTATGTTATATTTATGTAGCTTGTTATTTATAATCTTTGTCCCACCCACCTTGTTTGTTTGACTCTAAACAGGATTACACAGAAACTACTGGGTGGATTACCATGAAGCTTGAGAATGTCTTGTCTTTTCTCCTTCTCTCCTGATCGATTTAGATTTAGCTATTATATGTGCTATGAGTTGTTTATCTTTTTTCTGGTCCTTCAACTTCGATGACTTGCATTGTTGGCTTATATTTATCATTTGAGAAAAAAAAACTTACATTTTAGTATAGCCAGCAGAAAAGACACATTTACACAGGTTTCCCCCTCTCTCCTCTCTGCCCAGTACCTCCTTTGAGAGCTGCCCTGACCCCCTCGATCTTTTGGCCTCTCTTTCTGTTTGTCGCTCTACCCTGTGGAAAGAGTAACAGTAAATAAAAATAGTTCTTAATCTGATTTCTCATTAGGGCTGTAGAAAATTGCAGCTGACCTGCAAATTATTATTGCCATGCTGTAAATTACTCTAATGTCTAAATTAAAATGTTCAATCATAATGATTAAGGAATGAAATGAGACCCACGGTGAGAGAGAGAGAAGTATGAATCATCAGAGGAGCAGTGGATGAAAATAAAATCTGTGCACTCTCAAGTGGAAGTTCAGCTGGGACACGGATAGAGCAGATGGGCAGAGTTTGCAGGATTTATGTGCCACTCTGCTGTAAAAGCTCTTAATGAATGGGTTTGAGTTGTGTGCACAACAGGAAGTGCAGTGCCAAGCAGCAGAGCAAGTTCACATGAAAAACATCCTGCAGAACAGAGGAAATGGCCACTTGCCCCTACAACACTGTCCTCAAAGAGAGAGCTGTCAACACGTGTCATGGATGGGTGTAATGATGTTGTGTATGTCACACCATCTGATCAGCCCTGCATTCACTTCCATTAGCCAGAGGGCTCAAACAAAGCATACGCACAGTCCGAGGTAAATAGAAACACCCTAAAATATAATACGCAGAAAAACACACAAACAGGCAGGCTGTTTTTCCCACTCCCACAGAAGAGCAGAGGATAATGGGAAAGATTAGTGTGAGCGGCTGATGCCTGGCCACCATTTCTCTGAGAGCGCGGCAGACGAGGATGCTGGCTCTCAGTGGCCCTTGCCAATTAGGGCATCCACTCTTGCAGGCGGGGCCTAATGAAGGGTCCAGAGCATGGGAGTCGAGGCAGGCAAGCGTAGATCGATCCCCTGCCTGGTGAGGGCACAGCTGGGGGACCAACAGGGGGAAAGCCTGGGGATTGAGGGACCACATCTTCTTCCTCTATCATACAAGGGTCCCTCTCCACTGTGTGTCATACTGCTCTGCGTTTGACCTCACAACATCATTATACTCCTTTTCACGTGTCACAAGTCTGTCTCCAAACTTCTGGTGCTGATGTACATCAATAGTGCAAGTGTCTTGTTAAGGGCCTCTCGTGTCTCCGGCGTTGTTATGTTAAACTAGCCTTCAGAGAAAGTACGTTTTTCGAGCTCCGTGTTTTTTTCGAGTGATCCTGTCAAAGCAGTAATTTTTTCATCTTGAGTGATGTGAGTGAGTAACAACAGCTTCTCCTCTCAATGTGAAATTTAATGAGCACTATTCTGTAAATCACAAGTTGTCCATGTTTTAAGCAAACGCTGGTAACAATAAAAGCGGTGTTACTTTATAAGAGGCATTGATTTAGGAGGGATATACATGGATACTATGATGGACTGCCATGAAATGTGGATGTGGTGCAGGCGGTCATGTGGATCATTCAGTTTCTAGATGTATATAGTCTACATCCTTTTGGGGACATGCGCATTGTGGTGATTCCTTACTTTTTTCTCATGTAACAGTGGATGACATCTGAGTGAAATGTCTCCTGCCATTTCTGTCTCCTGAAGGATTTTAATGTCGCTCTAGGGACGATGAAAACTACTTTGGTGACAGAAATGTCTGAAATTTTAATGATTTGAAATAAAATTGAAAATTCCATCTTAAAAGTTTGCACGTTCCCTCCATGTTTTACGTGGGATTCCTTAGAGTGGGACTTCCTCCCACAGTCTAAAGACTCCACCTCCAAGGTCAAAATTTTAGTATCTTTTAATTTTTTAATCATCCTATTTTAGACAGAAAAACAAATGCTTTCTCATTAGCCTTAGCTTCGATGATGAACAAATTATTATTAACATTCTGTCTACCTGTAAATTTAGACGTTATATATGCAGTTTTTAACAGTTCCCCTAAGGTAGATAAGAAAATCAGCATTTATTTATCCTGACAAGTTCTTTCAGTGTGACCAGCCTGCTTATGGCCCCACAGTGTTGTCATCCACACACACAGTTGCTTTTGTTTGGTCGTTTTTCTTCATTAAAGTGAACAATGCCAGTGTTCATTCTCTTCTGCTGCATTTTCACTCCAACAGTGGCTATGTTCAAAATGATGAAATATATGTCAAGAGTAAGTTTTTTTAAGCAGCACGAAGTTCTAAAAATACTTGTTAGTAGAACACTTCATTTTTGGTTTTGTAGTGTTGATGAGATTTATTGATAATAACAGGAAATTAAAGTGAGATCGGCCTCAGGAAACATTGCCGGACATCGAAAAACCAAACAATTACAGCACAGTTTTCACTTTTTGTTGAAAAAAGGTCACTCTATATTCTGAGCATGGCCACTGCTGCTCAGTCTTTGATAAGGTCAGGATCCCTCTGCCTCCTCCTCAGTGTTTCTGCATCGACACAGTGATCAGCATGTTAATAGCACTAATCGCTATAGGTTTGAATTAGCATTCAGAGGTGGGGGGCTACAGCCAGCAGGGCTGACAGCTGGTATGGCTAATGCTAACGGCGGTGAAAGTATTTCTATTATATATCCAGTGTACTGCATTGTGATTATCACCAAAATGAACTCCAGAAATCCCAGCTGACCTCTCGGAGAGAGGCAGGGTACTTGGACTGTTTTGTAAAAATCTATTCAACCTTTATACATAATACTTAAAATGAACTGACGCCAAAACAATTTTTTTGTTTTACAAATATACAATTCATTTATTTTGTGTGTCAGGGGGACATTTCACATAGCGCACCTTTAGACCATACTCTTATATCTTACTCACAATATAATATCATGATCTTTTGGAAATGATACATTTCAAGGCACTAAATAAAAGGTATATATAAAGCCATTGATGATCATGAAATATAAGAGGACAGGCTGCTCAGATATTTTGCGAACATGTGAGGATGAGGTCTAATTGCATCTCTTTGAACACGATTTACAGCCACAGGCTCTTATGGGTGTCCTCATTATCAGTGAATAGCGGTGGGCTGTGATATAAACACTTCACAATTTGAGTCATGGTTTAAGTTAAATCATACCTCAAGACAAGAGGGATGTTCATTAATGAGTTTCCTTTAGTCCCTGAAGAATTATTGCATGAAATAAACTGGAATTAACCAAAACAGACACTTAAACAAGTAAGTTATTGTACAAGATGCAATAGATGATGGCCCTTAATGTTGACTCATGCTTTTCATATGACAAAAGGCCTGTTCATTGTTAATACCGTTAGTAACCCATAGCTACTGGTTTTAACTGTTGTAAAGCAAGTAAAAAGAAAGCTGGTGTGGGTTGCAATGAGCAGCAGTGTGTCTTATTGATCTGAGATAATGCAGTGACGCGGACGGTGGAAGAACAGTGGTGATCCATATGGCATCAGACCAATATAATGAACTTGTGTGTCAATGCGAATGGACAAATTGAAGATGAGTCCAATCCTGATTGTTGACAAGGCGCAGTCACCACATTGGAAAATTGTACTCCTCTGAATTATTTAATCAAGGGAGA
This sequence comes from Paralichthys olivaceus, assembly GCF_024713975.1. NCBI lineage: Eukaryota > Metazoa > Chordata > Actinopteri > Pleuronectiformes > Paralichthyidae > Paralichthys > Paralichthys olivaceus. Next base: position 19,799,735 of record NC_091098.1, on the reverse strand, counting down.
GAAAGAAAAATCAAGAGGCTGATACATGTGCAAATAAGAATAAAACCTTGTATCTGTTGTAACTGTCTGCTTTGGATTAAAATCAAGACACAGAGAGTATCTTACTTCTAAAGTTGAGAGTGATTTGCAGGCAAAAGGAAAAAAGGTAAGAGGCAATTTAACTAAACTTTTAATGAAGGATGAGGTTTGGCAACAGCTGAAGCTGAAACCTCACCTCTCGTCTCTAATCTGACACACGCACACACACAAACACATCCTCAGTGTGAACTCCTCATTACCAGATATAAAACCACACATCAGACTGGGTTCATTCACTACACCATATTTGGGTGACCTGTCACTTAACTATGTTGGTGTAGTCTGAAAGCTCTTTAAGGATTAACTTGTTTAACAGTTATTTCTAAATCCAAAAAGACAAATTTGATCAGATTTGGGATATCTAGATCTTATTTATGACCCCAATGTGAAACTTTGTATGATTCCACTAATTTTATATGCTCCTTTTCTCTCCCTGGGAAATAGTTGAAATGTAATCTGCCTTGGTTTAATAGAATGTGAGATGGACACTCGTAAGAAAGCTAAAGAAATGACGGACTAAGATATAAAAAAAATGTAAGTTTGCATGTAAGAGTGGTTACTAGTCTTCTGACGCATAACCATACATACATGTAAATTAAAAAAAGAGAAGTGATGGTTGTAAAAATGCTGGAAATGTTGATATATTCTGAGATATTGCCTTTTTCCAAAGATAATAAAAGTATAAAGAAAATAAATAGTAGTAGTGGAAGTTCACACTCTCGAGCCTGTTGGAGGGACCTGATCTTATTTAATGCAGGATGTGGCGCAGTGCTAATAGAGCTAACAAAGCTGAAATCCATGACAAGCTTCTTTCAACATGGACAAATTCAGTTTCTTTTTCTAGTCTCTACAACCTTCCTTAACAGGTAGCTTAAATCAATAATCGTGTTTTTGTCAAAATAAACTGTGGGAAGAGTCAAGAAACATTTTTTTTTTGCAGACCACAGGGTAAAATAAAAAGATTGTAAAAGGTTCCTGTTTGTGCATTGTTACATTGTTACCCAATGAATTGTTTCAAAAGAAAGTTATTTCTAAAATAGACATTGTTGTTGACATCAAAGTGTCATAAGTACCTGCTGTATCAAATACGATACAAAAAAATGTCAATGTCTGAAAAACATCCTTCAATCTGAAAAAATTTGATTTTCTTGATCATAAATGAATGAATGCGGCTTCACAGGGTTAAAAATGGAAAAGAAAGATAAATCACCCAGACAGTCATCCTCTTTTCTCTCTTAACAATTTCAACACCATTCAACGTTTTCATATTCCAACAACAGCAAGACACACGCCATGAGTCACTCAAACTAAGCCGGTGTGAACATGTTTGTAATTTAGCTGATTTAAATGATCCACTGATAAAAACCAATGTAAACTTGTCAAACTATTGAAAGATAAGCAGGAAGGAGTTCAACACCTGCTCAGTGTCTGTTTTAAAGCTTGTGGTGATTGGCCAGGCGACAGGACTTCTTACCTAACACTGCAGGCCGAGATATCCCGCTCTCTTTATGTTGTGCTAATAGGACATGCCACTTTGGGTTTCAGCCACGTTCTGTCTTATTAAAGCTCCTGGCTGAAGTCCTTTTAGGCCATAATGGTGAGAGCAATTAAACCTGCATATATATACTGTGTGCTGGAGGAGAAGGCTTTTCTGAAGACATCCCAAATGTGTCTTTTTACTTTTATTCTAATGTTCAGCACGAGGATTTCCACAACCACCAGTAATACTCCTCATACTATCACTGTCACTGCTGCTACACTATTAATCCACCAAATATATGAATTGCTTGCAAAGTATTACGAGAAAAAAAAGCAATCGCACGCTCCAATCTGTGCAAATTGCTCTGTAATCTGCAAGCTCTTCTTCAAGGCTTCAAAGGCCTTCAGCAATACATCTGTTTGGCATGTGTGACATCAATGGAACTGTAGTCTCACTTTCAATTAACCACAAATTAGAGAGAGGAGAATAAAGCGTCATTACCTGGCTCATGGGTCAGGCTAACAGGCTGCTAAATTTACGCTAACAGGCTGCAAATGACTGTAGGGTCACTCTCTGATTCGAAAGAAGACGCTTCCCTTCGCTAAGTATCTCATCTTAATCAACAAACAAAACTAGCATTTACACACACAAGAGCACACACACAAGAACACCACAGCATATACATGTGTGTGTACAAACAATTTCACTAACACATATGTGACAGCTCTGACCTTCTCAATGACAGCAGACCGTTCCATTCAGGACCTTATAACTCGGTCAATTAAAAGGAAAGAGAGAGGACGGCTCCTTCAGTCAGCTACTGTGTGCTTTGCATGCTGCAGTGTGTGTTTGTACCTTCAATGAGATGCAGATCTATAGCACCTGTCTGCTGAACACTCCTCTTCTTGGTTTTCCTGCTAACGAAGCAAATTTAACAAAGTTATATAATTCTTGTGACATCTGGCTGCACAGAGAGCAACAGTGGCAGCTTTGTTAGGACAAGATTCTATTGTATGGATCCTGAACCAGGAATCAAAAAAAGACATGAGGAGACACAAGGAGACAAAAAAAGACATGAGGAGACATGAGGAGAAATAAGGAGAAATTTAGGAATGATTGTGGAATGATTTGTCCATCACTTTCTGGTTTTAAGTAAGAGTGGGTCTACGGAAAGGCTGGTCCACCACTTTGGTCCCAACTCGGCCTGGTGAATTACAAATATCAATGATTATCATGATATAATTTTCATATAGCAATACAACTAAATTACAATGTAAATCTTTGTATTTGTATTAATCTTTTGTACTCAAATTTGTTTTGCTGTGTTTTTGATTTACATTATCTGCCCATAAGGAAGAGTTTAAAAGCTTCACTCAGGAGCAAAACTCAGTCTTTAAAGTTCATAGTAATAATTCCAGCCTTATGTCCTGCTGCAGTTTCTCCAGTTTGTCCAAAGACTGGGGTATGTACATACAGTGATGTGACATAGGCCACAGGCTGACAGACCATTACAGTGTAGTTTGAAACCATTAAAATGGAGATTACAAATAAATCATGAATTCAGAATTGACTTTTTTTTTTGCAAACCAGGATGAATTAATTTTTTTAATGTGTGACTATGAGATGTTGCTGTGATACAAAATTATAATAGCAGATTGTATTTTGGAGGAAGTTACGATATGTGCAGTCTAGGTAATTCATGCAAATGGACTCATTAGATTGGAGTCTCCCTCTGATACACGATAAAAAGAGCAATCTTGTTATCATTTGCCAGTTCTATTCATTTATTCATGAATTGGCTCCTTAAGGGATCTGGTGTTATACAGAAAACCCTGCTGAGACCAGCGGACGGATGGAGAAAATGGAAAGACCGGAGGAAGATGAGGAGGACAGACAGCAGGTAATATTACTGAGGGCTATTTGTGGTTATATAAGACTCAGCAAGTGGGGAAGAGGTAGATGAGAAAGAGGAGGTGGGACGTGAAGTGCAAAGAGGAGTTTAAAGTGACTGAGCTTATTGTTAAATGTGAAGTACACAGCTCAGAAGGCGTCGTGTTTAAGTGAGATATCACCCAAAGGAGACATTTTTGAATGATGTCACACAACAGATGTGTGCATCTGGAGAGGCAAGGGCTTCCATTGGTAATCAAATAACATGCATGACTTTTGACGAGGGTTTGCTTCTGCTTAAAAGGACCAGGCAATAAATATTTCCCTCACACGTTCATGCTTGTTATTGTTGGATTTTTTTACATTCTTCTGTGCATGTTGTTGCTGAATATGTATTTGAATGCAAGCACTTGCATTTAAGTCTTGCCTTAAAATCTGTGCATGTACACTGAGATTTCAAAGAACAATATTACAGAAGGTATCTATCCAGAGCAGCAAATGAATATGGATGAATGTAAAATAAAGTTACAGACGGCAGAAGAAAAGGGGGAAGAGAGGAAATAAAGCATGATAAAGAAGGAAACAGACAGGGAGAGAGATGGGGATTGTTTGTGTGGAGGAAAAAGAAAGTGTGACTCCCCACTCACTCCACTGATTACGGATGGAGAGGACTCTGTGGAGCTCTGCCGCAAGTTACCGCTGCCTCAGTGCTGCGTGTGCCTAATGCTCTCTCTTCTCTATTACAGCCCACAGTTCTGAGGCCGTCACACACACTCACACACACGCACACACACACACACACACACACACACACACACACACACACACACACACACACACACACACACAGACAGTGAGAGAGAGAGAGAGAGAGAACAACAAAACCTTGCTATCTTTATCTTTTTAATTCGCTCCTTCAGATGTCGTGCAGTTGCCTCCCAGCAATATGTGATCCCACTTGGCCTTTCTCCTTCCCTCCATGTTTAATATGAAGTGATATGTGGGTGGAAATCATTGTCAGGGAACACTGTTAATTATTAGTTACATGTACATCTACATGTAAGGCTACCTAACACAAATGCTGACAGTGAAGACCCTCAATTATTGCTCATGCATTATTTAGGGACACCTTTGTCAAACGCTTCTGCTACTGAACGGCTCTGTGCTGCTTACAGAGATGATGCTCACAATAACAGTAGTGTGTGTGTGTGTGTGTGTGTGTGTGTGTGTGTGTGTGTGTGTGTGCGTGTGTGTGTTGATGTAAATGCTTGGGATTTTGATTCGATTCCCAGGTAGTATAAACCTCATATATCACAAACACATCCATCCAGCAGGTCCAGTTCCACAGGAGTGCCACAGCAGGCATTTCATCCTCATTTTAATATTTTGCACCCACAGTTAAAATTCCAATAACTACTAATGATGTTTTTGTGAGTCCCCAGCAACAAAATCACGAAATATCATCTTGGTCCGATGAGCGGTTGAGGAGAAAGCAGGAAGAAAAGGAAAGAAAGACAGAAAAGAGTCTTCTGAGAGAAAAAAGAGAAATTTCTGAATTTATTCTTCATTTACTTGGTGGGTGAGTGGGAACTCGTGCTGAGTGTGAAAATGGGCCGTTTGTCTACTTGTAGTTGGATGCAGAAAATATTATAAATGAGGAACAACAATAGTGAATTGTAAGAGCAGATCTTTTTTTTGAACACTTGCATTGTTATGGAGTGTGGATTCAAATGCAGGATAAGATGTGTAATTTTGCGTCAACATTTTTTAAATCTCCATTAAGGAAATCCATCTCTAATATTTCAGCTTGACACACAATCAGGATCTCTTTTATTCTGCCTGTGTTTTTCCTGGCACACACCAAGAGCCATATCTGTGCTGAGGCCAGCTGTACACATGCACATGAGCTCATATAGAAACACTCAGTCACACCTGCAGCTGTTGTGAGATCTGTGAACAGACCTACCTGTGTGTGTTTGATCAAGCCTGACTCAAACACCCTTCACTGCAGGTGAAAAATAAATGATTTGTTTTCAATTACATGCAACTTCTGTTTCTCCTGCACCGGAAAATATCTACTCTTTGAAACCATATAGAAAGAATAAAGACATGAGTACATGCAAAATTGTTTTTCATGTCTGCTATGGATCTCTATAAAAATTAGAATGGCACTCTGTAGAGTCCAAACCTCCCTCAATGCCCATCAGTCCCCTTTAATTTAATCAAGCTGCACCGAATTTCACACACACATGAATATCAGTTCCCTAAACATACCTTCCTCTTTTTTTGTCAAGATCCATCCATTATTTCCTGGAAAAACAGAACAGATCAGCTTCTTCAGTTGTTTTTCATGTAATCTTGCTTACAAACAAATGGACATGTGTGAAAATCTAACATTCCTTTCGTAAAATGTTTTAAAAGTCCCACGTCACTAGGAGGAAAGTTCCTGTTTCCACATTTGGTATTGTTCCTATTTTGGATGTGTTGGGGATGTTGGTCGTGTAAGGGCGTCTTTAGAGAACCCATCTGGGGCCGGTGAGTCACCCTGACTGTCAGCCGCACTGTTTCTCAGCTCCGTCAGTGTGGCAGCAGGCGGGCCGTTGGTTGGCAGGGTGGCAGGGCAGCAGGACAGTGACAGGGAAGTCTGACAGGGAGCAAAGGACAAGAGGAGGCTTGAGACCGATCCCACAACTTGAGACTGGTCACACAAAAGCAAAAAACGAGTTAAGAATAAAGTAGAAAAGGCTAAATTTCCGATCTTCTGATTTCTCCATTTCGCCCGTTAGCTGAAACCTATCACAGCGAAACAAACCTCGGTACATTTCTCAATTCAGCACTTCAGTGATTCTTACCTAAACTCCATCTAAGTTTTGACAGTAGACCCGAGAATCAATCTCAGTGGGTGTGTGTGAACCGTGTGTGAAAAGCTGGAAGTTGTGTTTGAGAACTGAACCTCATCACAAAGCTATTATCTGCAAACGCTACAGTAAGTCACATGAACTGCAGACGACCAATCAATCAATCAATCAATCAATCAATCAATCAATCAATCAATCCGTGAGTCCATCACATCTGAAGGCCTCAGCCGCCTTAATGCATCTAACTGGCTGATATTAACTGGAATAAAAATGAAAAAGCTATGTTTTGAAAGGGATCGGGAAAAATGATGAAGGAGGCAAAACATGAAAGGAATACTAAATGTCCCTTTGGCAGAATGAGGATTTATTTTTAACATGACATTTGAACTTTTATCACATGGGAATAACTGCATCTCACACAGACAGGAGAGTAGGTCAGCTGCGAGTAAACAAGACACCATGGACATAATTCATTTTGAGCATCGGTTTGAGCCAACAAATTGATTCATGTGTTATTCAGAATCTGCATCGTGAAAAAAGAAAAGATAGCACCAGGACAATACAGGATGGCACCTGTACGCCACAATCACCACATCATTCTGTTCTCTTAAGTGGCCTTTTTAGCTGAAATCAACTTACTTTCTGAGCAGCTCAAAGGATGTTTCAGCTGTGACAAAGGGCTTGTGAGTAAAGTGATTTTGTGATTCAGTTGATCCCCATCTGTCCCACCTCTGTCAGACTTCCCCCTCCTAACTTCCTGTCCCTGTAATGACAACACACCCATTTCATTCAGCTAAACAAAGAATTAATCAGTTTTAATTATGAGCCACCTTCAGATAAGGTTGTCTTACACATTTCACCACTTTGCAAAGTCTGGTTGATTTTACTATTGTTCTGTTTCCGATTCTAAAAACAGGAAGCGAAAACAGCTTAAAGGATAGGGATGGCCATTTTCAGGACTTTTCAACTAAGACATGAATTAGCTGCCATGGTACTTGTACTATGGTATTATCCAGACTGTTTAATATAGTATGTACCATACTGCATACTTGAACATGTACTATGATATAAGCACTGTGGTACCTAATAAATAAACCACATATTGTACTATGAGAGAGGACAGAGGGACCAGGAACAATGACATGGGTACAAAGAATAACCATGTCCATCACGTTAGTCTAAAATGTAAGCATGCTAATTTGCTAATTTGCAAAGTGACAACAAATTCTTTCTGAGTGGGAATATAAACATTTGTTCCAGATTTTAAGGCAGTCCTTCAGTCAAAAATGTGGAGCTAAACAGAACTCAGGAGATCAAGAAAACCATTAGGAGTCATCAGTTGTGGATATCTGTCCCAAATTCAAACTATCATCATTTAGCTTTATGTGTCAGACATTTTTACATCTCTATAGAAACCACTGGGTTAAGTTTTAGGGAAGACGAACAACCGCACATGAAGTCTTTGTTGTTTTCGTGGGATTTGTTCATAGTAAGAAAACTGTGACATTGTAAAACATTGAGTACAGAGTGGTAGCCCTTATTGCAAACAGTCACACATTGCACAAGGCTAATGTGCTACTGCATGAGAAAAGTTTCAAGAATTAAATGACCAGTTCACTAATGAAAATGTAAAAGCTGTGAGGAAATACAGATTAGTAAATACACTTCTCCTCCATCATGGCTCCCTGTGCGTGTAAACCTGCTGAGCTGGAAAACATCGCCTCACTTTAGAATTGAATTAAAGCAGTATGGCACCTCTGATGAATTCTTGCCTGCCCTGTGTCTGACTTCCAATGATGTACGACTCTGTCAGCGTCTTACAGAGCCGTGACAAGCGTTTAGTCACAACAAAACACGATTGTCTGCCCCAACTCTTTGCAGTCTGACCTTTACAACCTCTCCACACACTGCAGAGAGAGACTGTGTTCATCTTCATGTGCGGACAATGCAGACAATTAGGTTGGTGGAACAGATGACCCTGTCAGTCCTGCTCTTTACTGTAAACAGCAGCCGTATTGTCATCCCCAGAGACTACAGACTTCTCTGATGTCGGAGTGATATAATATGGTCCAAATTCAGATGGAATGACAATAGCTGCGGGAAATGGCAGCGAGCCTCAACTGCACACAACCTCATTAGCAAAGACGAAGCTGGAGAACAATAGTTGTGACCTCATGGGTTGTGCTTTTAATTGACCCTAACAAAATGAAAACAATGTTGTTAGTACTGATTCAGGTGCATCTCTCCTGGTAGTGACAGAAAATGAAGATGTGGAGTATTGTCTCCCGACTGGAGGCTCATCACAACTGACAGAGCAGACAGGACAAACCCCTCTGCTGTCTCCTGGGAGTGGGTCAATAGGGAGCTGCTATGGTCATATAAGGGGTTCCTCTATGATTCGCCTGACTGCCTTGGTGGTCTAAGCATGACACACCCTGAACAAGAAAGTAATATAATGCAAATTGTCCTTCATAGCTGCTTTCAGACATGCACTGAACTCTGGATATTCTCCTGAAATTGTCCAGAGGGGCTGTACGTGAGACAGCAAATATCCGAGTAAGTTGCTCCGGACATTCTGCGGAATGTTTTCTGCCACTCCCCTATAGCAAAAACTCCAGAGAATGTCTGAGTGAGCCCATGTGAGAACAATGCAAGATACTGTCTGGATAATTTCACTGCGAGCACAATGAGCACTTGGATGAAGTTTCTGACAAACAGACGCAAAACTGACCAAAAAGAACAAAACAAAATTGAAAATGAAAAAGAGGTACCATACATGAAGATGTTAAAGAGGAAGTCAACTTGAAAAGAGAGAGCAAGAAGACAACCCCAGAGGTCTGATTCTAATTGTTTCCTTCTTCAGCTCACATGGCCTCGGCCATCTTTGTCATGCATGAAGTAAATTGGGCCTACGTCTTTAACCTACTCCTTCCAGATCTTGAATCAGTGTGTTGCTCATCAAGTCAGTCAATCACGTTGCCTCTCCCACTGATCCCTGTGGCTGACAGAAATAGCTGCTCGCTCTGTGCTCTACAAAGACACAATCAAGGAATCCTCTTCTGATTGGAAGTTCAAAAAAGCCACAAAAACAGGTGAAATAAGTGTGAAGGTGTGTGTGGATGTTTGTGTTTTTTTGCTTGCTTGATGGTTTGGAGAACAGAGCAAGACAGGAGAAGACGGGCAAACAAAAAACAGATCAACTTTTTGCTCAGTACCTGCTGTGATAAACATGTAAACAATTTTGCCACAGTGTGTAAACTGACAGGAAATGAGGACAACAGAGATGAGACCAAATGATGATTGGCCCGATGTTACTGATATTTGATTTTCTTAAGAGTTTTTTTCTGTTGAGCATCATCAGCTTTAATACCTGAAAATCTGGGATAATAAATGTTTATATTGTTTAGCAAATATAATTATCAATGAAACAAGTTGCCAATAAACCTGCTACATGTACTGTATCACATGAACCTAATTTAGTTGAGTTTAGCTACAATATTAGATTAGACTAGTTATATTGCAGCAGAAGATGGAGCAGAGAGCCTCGACAGCAGCATTCCATCCTTCTGCTGCATATTCAAAATACAGAACGCTGAAATTCTGAATTAATGTCCCCGATAAAGGCCTGTTTTCTGTGATATACAGTTTTCCAACTCTTCCAATTTACTCCTCAGAGTAATAATACAGTTATTTCACCCAGTAATGAAGCCATTCACTTTTATTACTCTGTGCGCTGGCTTAGCCAGAAGCAAGGTATTGTTTTCAACCCTGTGTGCAAGAGTGTACGTCTACAAAATAACAACAAGAGGATGGATTTTCTCCAAACTTGGTGCGATTATAACTTTGGGGGATGTATCTCCAGATGATTAACTTTTGGAGCTGATCGGTCAAAGGTCAAGATCAATAAATAAATAAATGGTTTGTGTTTTCCAAGATAACTCAGCAAATTAAAGGGTAAGAGAGAAAAGCTGCAACCAGCATCACCACAGGCCGAGCAAACAGCGCATTACAAACAGGCAGGTTGAGAATGGACATGTACTGTTTCTAAAAAATAAAGAGGCTACTAACTTAGAACAAGATAAGATGACTGGCATCACTGCTGACGTCCAGTGACACTTGATTTGTGTCTACAACAGGTTGATTTCCTGGTTTGACCTCTGAACCACTCTGGACAGACTGCTGTTTTTTCCCATTTGTTTTTCAATTACAGACCAAATGGCTCAATAAGATGGAGATTTATTTCTGCCGTGCTGCGATTAGGGACTCTTTATGGAACTTTTGTTTCTGTGAGATATTTTCCCTTTCATCACTCCTGAAGAATGAAATATTTAAAATCTCGCATCTGCCATTTCAGCTGGGTGTGAGATCGAAAGATCAGCTCAATCTACCACAATTATGGCTGGCCCCAGACTCTATAGCTGACGGTGATGGAGAGGGTGCGAAGAAGAAGGAGGACAGGCATGGAGGGAAAGAGACGGAGCGCAGTGATAAGTGAGCTGTAGCACGTGGTAGTAGTGCACTAATCATGGTCCCTAACTGAAGAAACACACAGGCGCCTCACAGGTTATTGAGAGATAATGGGATTCTCGGGGCGACAGACACACAGCTAAAGAGAGAGATGATATTTGAAAATAAATAATGCAAAATCCTCTTTCTCTCCTGCTGTGTTTGTACATGTCTGTCTGTGTGTGTTTATTGTGACTCCAAAGAAAAATGAGTGTGGATTCTTAGCCACAAAATGGCAGAGTAAAAAATCCCTATGAGTGGAAAGAAGGAGAATTTGTAAAATATGAATTCGAGACAGCTATACCTCTAGATTTGGTATAAATGAGAAAAGTATAAATGTTTTGTGGATACAGCACTTTCCAAAAAGAAAACTAATGCCTCATATTTGGTTTTCTTCAGACACTAAAACTGAGGCCAACATTTTGGTTTCTTCAAACCAGAGAACGTGATGGTTGTCCTGGAAGTTTATCCCATCTCCACACATGGAGCTCAGCCACCACCAGATTCCTGGTCACCTCTCTTAGCGGCCATCTCTTTAGGAAGAGTCCTGGTTGTTCCAAACTTCCTCTAGAGCTAGAATGGCACAACAATGGCCCAACACTCCCTTTAAATCCAGTTAAGCAGCATCAACTTTCACACTCATAGATATACTTTCGCTAAATTTACCTGGAGAATTGCACTCAATCTCACAATGTTAAAGAAAGACAAAAAAAATTCCTAGATCCGCCTGACCCAGACCTCATCAAAATTTTGGGTTTTTTTGCATAATCCTGCTAACCAACAAACAAATGCAGAAAAAACCATCCTTGCCAGAGACAACTATCGAGGCCATTGTGGCTCCAGAGAACCTTTAATCTAGCCCTCCTCAGATCTGAGCCTCAACACATAAAATTCTGTATTTTTCTACACTTTCAACAACATTTTGAAAAGCAATGTTTGAACTTTTCGCATCAACTACTTATCTAAAATCAACACGGCAGTTTGTCAAGGCCTCAGCAATAAAGCCTCCGAGGGAGAAATTGATTGGATGAACAGTTTTTGAAAAAATGGAAATGCAGCCACAGATTCATCCATTTATATATTCAGATTGTTCACGCGCTGCTGCAGATGACAGTGTTAGTAGTGAGACACACATGGTTTCACCCTCCGCAGCCATTTCACAGCTGCAGTGTGCAAGGTTGTCATGTGATGGACTGAGGCCTTCGTACATCGTTGTTATGTCTTGAACAGCTACAGGGGGCCGCTCACCCACCGCGTGAGCCCTTTAGGAGCTCGTTTTGATATTTACTTTGAGTAAACGTACAGTCTCTGACGCAAATTGCCACCGTCCCTTAACCCCCTCTGTTCTGCTGATTTGAATATGGACTCCCTCCAAGCACTGCAGATCAAAGCTTCTTCACTAACAACTCCAACCACTCAACTGGCACAGCTCTCTGATGGAGCAGAAAGGGAAAACAATCACCTCAAGTGACAATGCACTTTCTTTTATCAACCAAAAGATAACACAAAGGGATTAAATAACATCTACTTTATAATCCGTCTTTAGAATGTGCCAAAAAATACTTCTTTTATTCATATCACAGAAATTATTAATTAACCGGTGCATTTGAATGAATATGACAAATGATTTCAACTGGAAAGAATCACCCCTGGGAAGCTTTAATTTGAATTCCTGCATGATATCAACATGCGAGACAAAGACAACAACCTCCCCACTGAGGCCGAAGACCTGCGACACACACACCCACACACACACACACCCACACACACCCACACACACACTTCCAGCCAGTCGTCTCTACCAGTGCAACCCTGTAAACTGTCACTCACTCGCCGCCACAGTGACCCCTGTCAGAGCCACTGTTGTTTCTGTGGGGGCAGGGTTATCACAGCAAACACACTAGCTTCTCTATTTATTTATTTATTTGTTTGTTTGTTTGTGTCACTTTGTCTTCTTCCTCCATCCTCTCCGCCGCTAACACGCTCAGTCAGACGTCCTGTCTGTGAACCTGCCACCTCCGACTGAAGTGTCTGTGAACATGGAGGTGTTGGAACTCACCTGTCTGTAGATCCTCACTTAACTTCCAGTGAGTTTCACTGAACTTTGTGGAGACTTTTCTGAGCTCATTTTGTTTTTGTGCGGAGAACACATCTCTCATTCTCAGGGCTAAAAGAAATATTCGAGGATTATTAAGCGGTGACTCATGAGAGGCTCTGCTTGAATGTGATTTAAGAACCTCTCTTTAAAGAAGAGGTGGTGTTGTTCACCCCTGTGGTTATAGATCATGTAGAGAACGTCATGGTAACTGAACCCCAACCTGCTTCCCTGTTATTGCAAAAACATCTTAAACCTAAATATTTTTATACTAACAATAGATCAATTGATTACATGTTATATAAGACAAATGGTTCCAGGTGACAAACCCACAGGTACGTATCACCTGGCACTGCAGAGTGCTGTAGCATCTCAATGTTTTCGCTTTACACTCTGTAGTGTTTGTCCCGTAGATTGTATATAAAGACGTGAAATGAAGCCAAAATATCCTGGATACAAACACTGCGATCTCCTGCATTTGGAGGCAGAATCTGCATAGTATCGATGGAGCCGCTGATACCACTGATACATGTGCTCCACCGTGAGACAGTGTCAGCTGTTAATCATGATGTTTTTATAGCATCAGATAATTAAATGAAACCAAAGTAACTTAGGGAAAGGTTAACACTTGAACAAACATCCATGTGATCAGAACTACCTAAAATGCGGAAGCCATCTTTGAAAAAAAAGGATTTTATTTGGTATATGTCCCATCCACCAACAAGGAGGAGGTTGGGGTGGTACCAATACTGCAGTCAGCCACTAGATGGAAATTTAGAGGCTGTGGATGCACTTGTGGGGAGCACTGTATCAAACAGCAGACACAGTTACTGAGAGTTGGTTTAAAAAAAAAAGAGCAGCACTGGGGAGTTTAAGAGCCACATTCTTCTTTTACGTTTTGGTGTAAAAAGTTTGCATTTAAAGAATGTTGAATATTTTTTGGGACAAAACATGTTGAAATATGACTCGAGCCTCAAGCAGAGATGAGGAGCTTGATACAGAGCTGTGAGAACCTCACTTCTTTAAATCACCAAACCTACAGATTTCTCTGTCTTCTTCTGTCTCAACAGACTTCAGCCCCCTGGGCCTGGCTGACTCGTTAGAAGGATGGGCGCTATAGAAAATAGATGGATGGATAAACCACAGTCAACCCTGTTACGGTAATTGACAACGCAATAGGTTACCATGGCGACCTATTCTGTTTAAAGGAGACAGTTTTGTGACATCAGAAAAGTTAAAGTCAAAGATGTCGCTGTCGACCCTAATGTGTAAAATGTAACATTGCGTTACAGACTCTGTGCAGCATCAACCTGAATACACACACAGGATGATATAGCCGAGCTTTACAGAAGCTTCAACGCTGCAGAAGTTCACTGCAACTGTAAAAAAATATATAATTAACACCAGCAAGAGTAAACAGGATAAAGGCTAATGAGTCTTATTATTTTCACATATAGAGCACAGGCTGTATACTTAACCTGTCCTCTTCCTCAGTGCATGAGCTGTATAAGACTAGAATACTAATTGTTGTGATTTTCCAGCTCTGAAAGAAATGTGATGGCGAGATCTGATGGCGAGCTTTTTCTCTGCAAGATGAGAGTGAATGGGGAGAAAGGAGGGCTTATTTTAATTACAGCCATCCTGTGATAAAAGGAGGAATAAAAGTGACAACGTAAAACATCTGCAGCAACAATCACTCCATCTGCTTTAATTGTTCTTTGTCGTCAGCAACGTTTGCTGAGCAAATGGTACAAACTTTCACTTGTTTGAGCACGCGCTGGCCTTAAATGCTTCAAATCCAGCGTAACACAGTCTCTCTGGCAACTAATTGGCTCCTTTGGGCATATCCTTACACACTTGGCCTAATAGGAGGGGGGGGGACATGTAGCCTGCATGGCGGTTGTAAGGAGGTAGTTTCCCACAAAGATCGGACGCATCTTAATTGTGCCAATTTTACTTTGTGTTGTTGTCTGAGGGAATTCAGTGCAGAGAGAAGTCACTGCGGTCTCACAGGAAGATATATTTTCCTCCCTCTCCTCAACAGAAGTGCGTGAGTGCTTAACTGAAACGTTAATACTCTCACAAACCTCTCGTCTCCAGGGGATATTGATCTAACTCTATCTTCGTTCTTACATCAGAGGGAACATTAAATGGGGATTGCTATTTTTATTTAGTTTTTATAGCTAATGATGAGCTGAAGGTGTGCGAGGCCTCTAAATAAAATATCAATCATAAAGCATTTTTATTCATAATTTCCTTCATGATATTGATGTTTGTAACGGCAGGCTCGTGAGGAGTCCAAATCAGCTTGAAGTATTGGACGTGACAGCACGTTGAAAGCAAGTAATTATAACATTACACGGTCAATTCCATTCACGCTGGCATTCACCACCGACTCACTGCAATCATGGGAGTTCATCCAGACTGTGGATTTGACTCTGCATAATAGACAAGTCAAAAAACACACATAGTTTCATTCAGGTGATTTCTGTGACATTAGGATTAAGGTACGAGAAAAAGAGTAAATTTAGTGGTGCGGTCAAATCTCCTAAAATTTTAACTGATTCAAACTGAAAATCCTCAGTATTCATGACCGACTCTGTCATGGCAGAAAAAGCTTTTTACATCTACTTCTATGACTTCATGTGTTCTTGTGGAGGTCTCAACTTGATGCCGCCACATCTACCCATGCAAAGAAACAGACTGTTGGAAACAGTAGACATAGACACTTTCGGATCTCAGCAAATCAGATCTGATCTGGATGGAGAGAGAGCACAGAGGAAACATTTAGTTGCTCTGTTTGTGTGAACGTTCCTTCATTACCCCAGCTTTCTTCACCTGCAGGGACACTGTAGCTGCACGAGGCAACAACTCAACCACATTTGATTAATCACAACTTCATAAACTCTAATCAAACGTCTCTGGATTGGTCAGTGCAAAAACCCATGCAGCCAAGCTAAGCCCAAGACCTTAATTTAAAATTCTAGTGGGGATCATAAAAGGGTGAAATGTGAATAAATTGATTCATGAGATATCTGGAATAATTTTCATTTGATGCTTTGGGTGCAGCCCCAAAAATGAGTCTGGCTTCAATGAAGTGGAATTAAAGGATTTTAACCTTAAATCTACTTGAGGAGGATTAAAGTGAGGAGTGGATGCTAATAGGTTAAATATGGAAACTTGTAAGGTAAAGGTACTCTGATAAATCTGTTTTGCATTGTGACTAGAAAGTGTGATGTTTGCACTCAGAGAAACCAGGTAGGTTCAGCTCTCCCTCCTGAGTCCTTCGGCCTTAGAGTAATTGTTCAATAATTGAATGCATTTGCAACCAGCAAATGAAGATTATTCCACTTTAAACTAAACTAAAATTATTTTGAAACTCATGACTCAGTATGCAGTCCTACACTTAATTTCTATGAATGAATTCATCTTATCCAGTCAATGTGTAGTGGAGCCAGCTGTCTATCTCACACTCAGCCCTTTATTTGTTTTTCAAATGACAAATTGGGCAGCAGCTCATTCACCACATCAGTTGCGCACGACTTGCTGACATCAATGGGGGACGAGGGATCCTGAAAAATGACTTCAGCGTCGGTGTGACGACAGTGAGCGGTGGGTATAAATGCTGGGACGGAAAGTTGTCTGCTCATACCTCCAGACTTGGCCTTTACGGGTCATCAACCGCTGCGAGAGGCTGAGAGCAAAACCAGCATCACTGTGCGCACAACGGTGATCGACGACGAGCAGAAATTGGATCATTCAGGTAAGACTGGTGCGATTCAGAGCAAATTCTTTTTAAAAGTAAGTAACTTCTGCTTGATCGTGTCTAGGTGGATCTATTGTAACTCGTTATTTAACTTCAGTTTAGTCTCTTTCCGTGAAACAAGTTTAAACTGCTGCAGCTTTAGGGTTTTAAAATGTATATCAGAAATAAAGGACAGTTGCTGCCCACAATAATCTGCGGTTGTATAAATGATCTGTGGTTGATGTACATTTATTCAAAAAAATAAATAAGACGTTGGATCTTAATATCAAATCTGTAGTTTAGCCGTCTGTTTCTAAATCAGTTATTAAAATCTTGTCCTGCAATCTGATTCCTCCACAGACGATCATCCAATTTACCATGAAGTCGATATGCCTTCTCCTCCTGGCTTCTCTCGTGCTCTGCAACTTGGCGGTGTCTGGAGGACAGGGCATCCCCGCTGACGATGACACAGACCGGAGGACCATAGACGATATCCTTCTACAGAGAGCAGGGAGTCTGCTGATACGCTCCATCCTCAAAAAGATGCAGGAGGAAGACGACAGAAACGGTGCGTAAAATGTGCATGGGCTACATCTTGGATCAATTTTACAGGAGACGCCGGAATTAGTTTTATGCTAATTGGTGTCATGACGTTTAAAAAAGATTTTGATTTTTAGTTTAATTTCTGTCAGTGATTATATTCTTTCTATATCTTTGTAGACATTTAGGTTTTCTGCTAGAAGTAGGTCTGACCTTTACGCATACGTTTGGATGTTTCTAGTTTGATCATTACAAATAAAGTTATGGATAAGGTTATAAATTATGTTTTAAATTGTGTTTTACAACATGTAAAAGAAAACGAATAGACCTCCAGTTTGATATGTTGCGTGGAATGTGAACCACCACACCGATTTGTGCGCAATTTACGCACGGGGAAACCCATATTTACAGTCCAGGGATAGGAAACTCACAGTCGTGAGGCTTCTTGAAGTGGCTAATATAATGTTTATTTTTCTTTCAGAAGGATTTTCCTCTCAGCCTGAATGGATGACAAAAAGACAACATCCCGGTAAGAGATACAGCAACGATTTGGAGAAGCGACAGCATCCGGGGAGGAGAGAAGAGGACGAGGGCGATGAGTACTTGGACCTTCAAAAGAGACAGCACCCGGGAAAACGCGACGATGAAACGCACCCGTTCTCGGAGTTCGAGAAAAGGCAGCACCCGGGGAAGCGCTCAACCATGGGTTACATTTCTGACGAGCCCGTGGTTCTCCTGGAGAGTGAACTTTCTAAACGACAGCACCCTGGCAAGCGCTACCTGGTGGTGCACAGCAAACGCCAGCACCCAGGTAAACGCCACGGAGAGGGCGAGGACGCCGACGTGGACTGGGACGCGGACGGAGACGAAGACCTCACTGGGTTGGAGAAGCGTCAACACCCCGGGAAACGGTTTTGGGATAACGCAAGTCCGGATTTGGGCACAAACAGTCCGTGCGATGTTTTGGACCCTACGAGCTGCAGCAAGACCAATCTGCTACTCGACTTTTTAGACAACATCAACAAGAGTCACGCCGAGGAGAAGAGACAACACCCGGGGAAAAGGTTTGCACCAGAGCAGGATCTAGAGACAGGAGAGTAGAGAGTAAAGAAAACAACCGCTGCTGTGCGTAAAATGATGTATTGTAAACAAATCAATGTGCAAATTAAGTGACCATAATGGATTATTAAAGTTGGAAAAAAGAAATTACATCATTTAACATTTTGTGCAGCTGTTTTATTCGTTTGGCAAATTACTGTATCATCACTGCAAAACATGAATCTGCTGTTTATTTACTTGGGGAGGTTGTGCATAATTTGTTATCGACATCACTGTCAGTAAGATAAATTATAAGGAGTTCTCACAAGAGGGCCAGTCCTATGTTAAACTTTAATAATTAATTATAGTTATATAATAATTAGCATTATTTAGTATATTTTCTGTTGATGACGAAGTCAAGTCCAAGATGAAAGCATTATTCTACTGGCTTTTGCATTGTCGCCTCTGTGAGGCAACAGACGCTTGTCAGTACAGTTTATGCCTGAATCCAATCAAAGTGGCTGCGTTCACACTTAATGCATAGAAACCTCATTCACTCACTGATTTGCGACATTCTTTTGTACTTATGTAAAATATAACGAATACCACAGCAAATAAATTGTGTCATTTATTATTTTTCTACATATCCTTGCATGGATTATGTTTATTTAACCTAATGTTGTAAATTGGAAATAAACTACCACCAATGTTTTTGTTGGACAATAAAGTGCATTGGTCAAAATGTATTATTTGCTTTGTTTGCAGCATGTGCAAAATCTTTTAAACTACTGATTCAACCCAACAAAACAATGGCCCTGACTTTACCTCAGTGAGAATGATTAATGCAGTTGAGTAAGAAGACAGAGAGTGTAAGGTATCCTCCTCTCTGTTTAATTGGGCTTCTTCCATCAGACTCCAGAGCAGCTGTCCACAGGCCTGATCAATATGCAGATTATTCATGAACTATGTGTGATAGAGATGGAGATCTAATGGTGGAGATACTCCACTGAAACACACACACACACAGAGGGGGAGGAGGAGGAAGAGATCACAAAATGTCTCAAACACACTTGGGTGACTGTCAAAACTTAAGTTCAGTGATTTCCAGATGTTGTGTTTTATTAACTCTGAAAAATGGAGCAAAATCTGTACTTGCGAGCACTAATCACAGGTTTTGGTCTTAATGAGGACACAAGGTTTTTTTTGAGCAGTTAAATCAAGGACTGATTTGTCATTTTCAGCCTGTTTAATATAAATCACTTTTCAAAGCCTATTTGAGTAAAAGCACTGATTTTGCCACAAAGAAGCAAGATTTTAGAATTATTTTGCTACAGAACATACAGAGCATTTACCTCAACTTTTAAGTAACTCTTCAGATGTATGGCCCTGATCCCTCAGACTCAGACAGTTGAGATTATCCTATATCAAACTGTCTTGTGGCCATTAACTTAAGTGCACTGGGGCATCATGTTTTTCCTCCAGAGCCCCAGAGCTTTGGGCGAAGAAAACTATTTATGCAATACTACAGAATAATTCAGGGCTGACTTTAAGAATCTTATTATCTCATGTCATATCGTGATTCATATTCCAGGACAAACTTGCAATGAATTCAAATCTCTCAAATCAACTGAGACACAATTAACTTGAGTCCTTCAGGCAGTTTTCAAAATATGCCCACTAACTTAACACAGACCAAAATATTTGCTTTCAGCAAGCTCTCGCCAGAATCTGCAGTAGTGATCAGAAGATGTAGCCACGGTAGCGAGGTCTGGTATTTACACTTGCTTGACTAATCGTGAGGCATGTCTCAGCTGTTTAAAACCAAACTTGCTGGAAAACATTCACACTTGACCATCAGTGTGGTAAGAACAACCTTATATGACAGAAACCATCTCTAAAAAAACTGACTTTTTAGTTTGGCCCATGTCCCATCTGCTCACATGGAGGAGGAGGAGGAGGAGGGAGAATTATAGTCTATAGGCCTACTGCTGCCAAACAACAGGTGGCGATGGAGATACTTTGGCTTCACTTAGCAGTCATATATCATCCATCTTTATATACAGTCTGTAGCTGTGTCCCCATCGGCATTCACAGGTTGCTTAGCATGCAAAGGCCAAACCGAAATGAACTGGTCAGGCCTGTGGAGGATTTATGTGATTTGCATCACCAGATTGTCCTGCCCTTAACGCTGTCGCCTAGCAACAGAGCTTTAGTTGGACACTATGAGATATTTAGCCCTTGCTTTTTTTTAAATCCTGCGTACTTTTAGGCTGAAGCTTACATTGGAAAGTGTAAGCATCTGACATTTTGGTCTTGTCGCTTGCTGCTGTCGACAGTTTATCACCACAGTGCAATGAATCCTGGGATAGGTTGGCTTGAGAAGGATGCACCTTTTGGAGTGTTTTTTTTGCAGGAGACGCCAGAATAAATGTTATGCTAATTAGTGTCATAATGTTTAAAATATTTGATTTTCAGTTTAATTTCTGTCAGTGATTATTTTCCTACTATCTCTTCATAGACATTTAGGTTTTGTGCTCCAAGCGGTTCTGACCTTTACGCATGCGCTTGGATGTTTCCAGTTTGATAATGATAAATAAAGTTGTAAATAAGGTTATACATTATGTTTTAAATTGTGTCTTACAACATGAAAATGGGAAAGAATATCCCTCCAGTTTGATATGTTTGTGGAATGTGAAACACCAAACAGGACAACCCATATTTACAGTAGGGGGGTAGGAAACTCAAAGTCTTGGGGCTGATATCTAGCTAATATAATGTGGTATTTTCCTCTCAGGCAGAATGAGTGAGAGATACAGTGAAGATTTTGGAGAAGCGGCAGCATCCAGGGAGGAGAGAGGAGGACGACGAGTGCTTGGACGTCCAAAAGAGACAGCAACCTGGGAAGGAAGGACGCATTTGTCGACTGCGACACAATGGATGTTCAGATGCAGCCTCTGAAGGATGCAGGCCTCTGAATTGAGACACAGCTTGCAACCAACTCAAACTGCTTCACTATCAAATAAGGAAAGTATTGAACACTCACATGTCACAAGTGGCTGACAGAATCCAGCGATGGAGGTGATCAGGCACAGTTTGATCCAGTGTGGCTGTGCTGGTGGTGGGGACATGTTGTTGTGCGTTTCGTTTGGTTTGTCCCTCGTCTCGTCACGTACAGACGGGAGTGTGGTCACATGACCAGGCTGCTGCTGCTGCAGCTGGAGCTCGAGCTGTCACACAAACCAAACTCACAACAACACAGCGACTGTGGGACACGTTTGTGAGTACAAATGATCCGTGGCGTTGTTAACTCCGTGGGTTTTAGTTTTGTGGAGCCGGAAGTTGTTTGTGTCCGCAGAGAAACTGAAGAAACGATGGCTACAGAAAGCGAGAGCTGCTGCTAGCATGGTCCTGCTAACGTCACATTGTTGTCCAGTAGCACGGCGGCTAACGTTACATAAATATTAACTATCACTTCATATTTACACATCACACACAACAAAAGACACAGCACTATATCTGCCTGTGTAGTTGTGTTTTTAGATACAACGAGTTGTCAATGTGTGTTAACTGCTAGCTGACGTTAGCCGCCTTAAAACCTGATATAAGTTCATTTTAATGGAGAAATATGGATCAAAATCAAGTCACTGAAACATGTTGGATGTGCATGATTGGTCTTAAAGCTGCTGTGATGTCTGCTTGTTCGCTATTATCCAAAATAAAAGCGATGCAGCTTTCTGTGCACTGGATTCAATTTGAACATAGTTATTACATCATCACATGGTTTGTGTGGTGTCAAAGGTGTAAAAGTATTTCATAAGAAATACGTTTTATGTATTTCTATTTTCACATGCCTTCATATTTAAAAGTGCCCCTCATATTTTAGTATAATTGTCAGTGTCTATATATTGACGTGTTTTTTATGGTTTGGCATTAAAGTCCAAAAGCTCCCAATCAAAGTTTAAATCTGTTTTGGATCTTTGGGAAAGTGAGCACAAATATTAAATACCTAAATGAACTGCATGTCATTTATGGATCCTGTTAGGACTCGGCAATAAACGTTATCTCTATATACACTTTATCAATAGCAATATAATATAGGTCTAATATACTGACATTGAGTTTGTCTTCTTGTTTTTGTCCATTTCATCCAGTCCTACGATTAGTTCAGTTTATGTTGTCTCAATCTATTTATCTCGATCTTCAGAGTCCCGGGATTTTCTGTGGCGTGATGGAGCTACTATGGGGTGGGTTGCACACCCTGTGACATGGGGGCCAAAGCAGGATCCTCCCACCTTGCATCTCTTCTCTAACAACCCAGCCGACCGCTGCCATGGCCTCCAGCTACCCTCCCCCCTTTGAGGGCACAGGTGAGGTGAAGGAGGGCTTTCTTTGCCCTCTGTGCCTGAAAGACCTTCAGTCGTTCTACCAACTCCAAGACCACTACGAAGAGGAGCACTCCGGGGATGAGCGCCACGTGAGGGGGCAGCTCAAAAGTGAGTCTCATATATTGTGAAAAAGTAATTGCACGGTCTAATTCTGCCACAAGATTAAACAGTCACCGAGTTTAATGTTCTCTAATGATGAATGTGGGTCTGTGTTGTGGCTGATTAACATAGATCCAAGGACACTGCAGCACAGTGTCACTGCACCATTGTAAACTGTTGCCAGAATGAACTGGCAGAATATTTTGCTGCACTTTTTTCAGGGAGTGACAATATATGGAAAAGGAAAAGGATAATTAGTTGTGCTCAAATAAGAGATTAATCACCTTTAGTGAACACTGTTTAAAAACTTTTTCGGCTTTTTCTTTTCATGGAGTCAATTCGCTCTCAATGTGTCTGTGCACAGGTTTAGTTCAAAAGGCAAAGAAAGCCAAAGACAAGCTCTTGAAGAGGGATGGAGATGACAGACCGGATACTGGCAGTTATGAGTCCTTCTACTATGGTGGAGTGGACCCTTACATGTGGGAGCCTCAGGAACTGGGTGAGACGATATTAACAGTAGAAAATAAAAAGAAGCTTTAGCAGCGTTCTTATATAATTTACTGACAATAACTGTTCTTTGTCCTCTTGAAGGAGCAACTAGAAGCCATCTGGATTTATTCAAAAAACACCGGGCAGCCAGGATAGACCATTATGTCATTGAGGTCAACAAGCTCATCATCAGACTGGAGAAGGTGTGTTTACAGTAGCAAATCACAGCTCACTGAAAACATCTTGTTCTTCCTGAGGTTGTTGATATGAGACGTGAACATGTGCTCCACTGTGCGTCTCATTTATCATGAAAACTGTCGTTTCAGCTGACATCGTTTGACAGGATGAACTCAGATGCTGCCAAAATCAGAGGTTTGTCTGCATGCATGAGTCCTCTCAGCGTATGTTAATATTTATTATCGTACACTAATGAATGTTCATCCTCCTTTATAGCCATTGAGAAGTCTGTAGTTTCATGGGTGAGCGACTCAGACGTCCCGTTTTGTCCCGACTGTGGAAACAAGTTCAACATTCGGAACAGGCGGCACCACTGTCGTCTCTGTGGCTCCATCATGTGTAGAAAGTGCATGGAGTTTGTCCCGTTACCTTTAGCCCGTATGTATGAACTAAATATTACAGAAACTCATCATACATCTTGATGTAGTTACATTTTCCACTTGTGTCTCATTGCTGTGAGTTGTTTGCCCTTTCTTCACAGAAAAGCTCATTAATGGAACACGAGAAGCCCTGTGTGTCCACGTGAGCCCCGGTCACTCCCAGTCCCCCCCAGCAGGAGGTGGCAGCAGTGGTATGGGCTCCAGGAGAGGAAGCATCAGCAGCCTGAGCAGTGTGACCTCCATGCTGGAGGAAAAGGACGACGAGAAGATCCGCTGCTGCCACCACTGTATGGACACGCTGTTGAAGAGACAGCAGAAACTAGAGGAGAAGGACCACATGCCTGATATAGTGAAACTTTATGAGGTTAGTAAATAAAAGATGAAAAGGATTATTTCAGAACTCACCATCAGCCACTTGTTCAGGTCCCAGTGTTTTTTTGAAGCAGTCTTGAGTTTACTCTGATGTATCCATCCCACCATGCAGTGTTTTTCTGTTGGGTTTCCTGTTGTTCACTTGCTCTAAACTTGTCTTCCTGCCAGAGGCTGAGGATGTGCATGGACAAAGTGGATGAAAAGGCTCCAGAATATATCCGGATGGCTGAGTCGCTCAAGTAAGCCTCATATAAAGTAGTTATTTTGATAATTTTATTAATCAGCCTTTTTTTCAGGGACTGTTGTTGTATTTTTTAACAGTGCCGGTGAAACAACATACAACCTTGACACTGCGGGTGGACTCAGACTGGAAGTACAGAAATACTATGAACTCATCGATGCATTAAGGTACAAGCATTTCCTGAATTACTGTTTCTACAATTTAATATATTTATTTATCATGTGGTTCTACAAGACTAACTATGTTTTATTTTCAGTAAGAGGATTTTAACACTAGGAGTTAAAGATGATCCACAACCACGTCCAAAGGCGCTCCAGCTGCAGAGGATGGTCCGATACACAGCCACACTATTTGTTCAGGTGAGACCACGTACAGAGAGTGTGAAACATACATTCACACACACACTAAATACTAAATCGTTAGGTGGTAGGTAGTTTTTTCTAGCTGTTATTTAAATTCAGTGTTCCTGAAATCAAAGTTTAAACAATTAGAAACAATAGTGAAAACAAATCACTTCCCCCAAGGAAATAAATCTACAAACTCAAAAGAATCACACTGTATATTCCAATCATTCTGTTACATTTACACATAATTCTACTGTATTTCGACCTTGATCCGTCTTTTCTCTGAATTCACTCATTCTTTGTGTTATCCCTGTTTCAGGAGAAGCTGTTAGGTCTCATGTCTTTACCGACTAAGGACAAATATGAAGAGCTGAAAGAAAAGAGGAAACAAGAACAAGAGAAGAGACTCCAACAAGAGAGACAGGTGAGATTATGTACTGAAACTTCTGTCTTGATTTTTCATCAGTCAAACAGGTACTGAGAGTTTGTACTTTACTTTCTTGCTCAACAGGCAGCCCAGGAGACCCTGAAGAGAAGGCAGGAGTCTGAGAGAAACCGTCCACCCATCAGTTCCAACGGGGAGCTGCCGCAAGCCCCTAGAGCACCACGCATGACCAAAGCTGGAGGCTGGTTGCCCTCCGCAGGCTCTGGTCATACACGCAGCGAGCTGGAAGACCCCCTCCTACAGCAGATCGAGAACATTCAGTCGTTCCTCCGTCAAGCACGAGAGGCCCAGAGAGCAGACGAAGTTGCCATGTTAGAGGAGAACCTGCGTCAGCTGCAGGACGAATACGACCAGCAGCAGACCACTCTGGCCATCGCTCTCTCCCAGAAGCTGGCTAAGGAGGAGAGCTTGCAGCAGGGGGAGTTCCATCGCCTGGAGGCCTGGGAACGGGAGGAAAGAGAACACTGGGGCCCTGCTGTGAGCTCCACTCAGCCGTCCTTCACCACGGAGAGGTCTCTAGATATCAGCCCAGTGGTCGGCTTCCAGGGAGAGCAAGACACAGCAGCAGAGGAGCTGACTCCTAAAGCTGAGAGGAGCCCGTCGTCTCTAAGAGCGTTTCCTGCACTCACAAGCCAGGAGGAGTCGCCTCCTCGTCTGAGGAGCTTAGGGGGACACATAACTCCCCCTGGTGGTGAAGGACAGAATAGCACCTCCCTTAACCCTTTTGATGAGGAGGACTCTACTCCCACTGAGGAGGATCCCAACAATCCTTTCTCAGAGGACATTAAGAGGGAACACAAAGACGTAACCAACGGGAAGAAAGAATACAACCCGTTTGATGAAGATGTCGAGGGGGACACTGAGGCCGACACCGTGCCTGGGAATCCCTTTGAGGAGGATGACGTCACTGGTAACCCTTTCATGGAGGCCTCTGGGAATTCTCCAGGAGTATCAACCAACCCCTTCGAAGGCGAAGACGACGATGAGGTTTTGCCCGATTTGGACATGATAGAGGAGGAACTGCTGCTGCAGCAGATCGACAACATTAGGGCCTACATTTTTGATGCCAAGCTCAGCGGCCGCCTTGACGAGGTGGAGCTCCTGTCAGAGAATCTGAGAGAGCTACAGCACACCCTACAGGAACAAAAGAAAAAGAAGCACTGACACCTTTTCTGAAAAATCCCCCTGATCACCTGCTACTTACCAAGTCCTGCAAGGCTAGTTCACTTTACATGACTAATGAGCCCGCTGAGTTTAGTATGGGTGAAGTCTGCAAGAAAGACTAGGTTTGTACCGAAATTACATGTACTAGAGACAAGTAGTCTGGAAGGATTCATTTTCAAACATCTTTCTAAACCACTTATCCTGCACAGGGTCAGAGGGCTGGAGCCAATCCCAGCATGCACAGTTTCTAAGCACCACAGGTAAAATTCCATTTGTACAGGCGGCGTTGCTGATATCCAGGCGCATAAGTGCAAACATGAACAATGGAAGATGGAAGAGTGCCACTCTAAAGATTGTTGTAATGGGAACGGTTGGTCTTTTGAGTTGTGTCTGACTATGGTCTCGTTGAAGTCAGCATGTGTCATTTGGCTTCCTCAGCCAGAAGTTATGACATAACATGTTACCATAGCAACGGTCGAATAAACCTGCCATGGGATCGATCGATGCACAAAATCCATAATTAATCATTTCAAGGTGATTCAAAATTGATGAACCATAACCTGATAATTTTATTTTTTTCCACACTCTTCCTCCATTTCAAAACCTATTGCTTGCATTACCCACAATGCAACTCAGCTTTCCATAGTCCAGTTGGATATATGGATGTCTTACACTCAGTGATGCTAATGGAGCTTTGAAAAGAGATGAGGATCAGGCTACGGAGGTGTGGAAGGCGATTTCTTTAAAACTCTACCATCTCCCAGATTTGTTTTTGTCTTCAGCCCATTGATCATTGAGGATCATTCTTCATCTTATTTTTTATCTGCAGCCACATAATGTTTTAAACAACTTCTTTCCACATATACATACACTCAGACGAGTGAAACTATAATATAAAAAATCAACTTGTGGTTTTTGAAATTCTTACTCTTCATTTAATTTATGCCAAAGAACTGAATCACGACTGTTGTAACTGGAACATGAACTATTCCTATACCATCTGTTTCATTAATGAGAAACAAACTGAATTAGACTTTTGAGACTGTTTAGGGCGACTTAATTCATCATATGAGCCTGTTCCTGTTCTGCATGGTAGAGCTGATCGAGCAGATTAAACTGTTTTGTGCATCTGGTCGGTGTCTCGGTCAGCTTTGACATATGAGACCTTTATTTTTAAAAGTTGCATCGTTATTTGCCACAGTGAGCAAAGTGAACTAAAGTTTTTCCATGTTGTACTGTGCGCCCCCTGCTGGTTGTGATCTCGATGTTTACAGTGGCTGCTCCTCATCTAAGCGAGGATCAGGGGTTGCATGATTCGTGTGTTTGTGATCTCTGAAGTGCAGTTTGATACTGGTCTTTCTATCGAGCTCGTGGCCAAGCTTGTCTTCCTGCTTTCGTTTTTTTGTTTGCACATTTGGATAAATTGAGCAGTTGACACGCCGCTCTTGTTCCCTGCTGTTGGATAAGATCTATATGTAAAGCATGTGATTCATTTGCCTGTTTCATCTCAGAAGTCCAGTGAAAGTGTTTCCAGCCGGCTTGTTACTCACCATGTAAATACTCAACACTACTTTCTAACAGACATTGTAGGCAACTTTTACGTCAACGAACAAGGCACAAGAATTCACTAAAATTGCAGTGTGTACAAAAATGTAGTGACTTAATCTTTTGTCAGAGCTACATTTTAGACTTATTTACACTACATGAATGCCAGCAAGTATTATCACTCACTCAATGCTGCTACATCTGTCCTTACGTGAATCTTTCCTGTCACTCTCTGTCCGTATTTCTCTCCATAGACACAAGCGTTTGTGTTGCCTGTTAATCTCACACTGCTCATCAGGAGATTGTGAGCAAAACGCGTGACGCTAAAAATTTAGTGACAGTGTGAATAAATCGAGGAGCAGCTTCTCAATGTGTTGATTTTAGCTTTGGAAGTACTTTGACTAACACTGCTGTATCTAAAAACAGTACCTGCAAACCTCTGGACACGCGCAGATGTCGCTGTATTAACTTTAGAAAATTCCATCTGAGTACCAATAAAAAAAAGTTGTCTACAATAAAATATGGTTGTATTTCTCCTTCTTTTATAAATGCTTTGATCCTTTTCTGATCATTTTCAACTCAATCCTGTCACTCACTAATAATTCCTCTGTATTTTTTTTTCTTTGTTTGCACGCAGGGAAAAAGTACGCTCATTACTACAGCCACACAGGCGGATCTGGGTTTTATTTAAATGTTTACACTGGAATATTCAGCAAGGAATCTTTGACCAGGTCACATTATGCAAACACAAGGTTTGATATCAAGATATGCAAACCTACAGGAACCCAAAGCATTAAGTGCCCCGATGCTGATGAGTGTTGGTTCTGGATTTCTGTTGGGAGTGGATGGTGTGAGTCCAGGCACTGAATCCAGGCATCATCCATATGCAATAAGTTAGTCCTTTACTGTAATCGTACAAAATCAAACAGGAATAATAATATTGTCCAGTAAATCATCAATAGTGTCCTCTCCATCCCGGCCTTTTAGTCCTGTGACGCTGCCATCCGTGTTCGATATTTGCCCGTCATCTCTTTTGGCAGCGGCGTGGTGCCAGGACACGGCACCTGGCCGTCCACCTCACAGATACACTCCCTCAGACAGTACTTCTTTGGCCCAAAGTTTGCAGGGTTGGAGGCCTGCATCCTCGCAAGAGCCTCTGCTTGTAACACTTCTCTGTGAGCAGAGAGACAGTAAAATAAATCATCTGGTCACTGCTGGAACAGGGCTGCGTTCAACGTAAAGGTTTGTGCTTTGAATCCTCTGTTGTGATACGCAAGTGTTGCAACTATGGCAGCTGAGAAGGCCACTTTAGATGATTTCATTGGAAACATCTAGGTGCAGCTGACACATTTGTAGACAGCACAAGAATCCAATGTGTGCGCTGCCTATTTAATACGGCAGGGTCACTGCTGATTGGGCAGCATCTCTGACACACCCACCAATTGTTTGAGCAAAAGTGACGTGGAAACTGTTGCAAAATGGTGAAACAGTTTTTGAGATATAACAGTAAAAGAACACACGAGTAAGAAAAAAAAAAGGATAATGGCTGAACTCTATTTAGCTGCTTCTGTATTAAGGTCCTGCTATTCTACAGTAAATGATAATATATGTAACTCCCAGTTTGTTTTTACCTGGTCTTCAAACTGAGTTCATTTTCTTCAAGTAGTGAAGTGAGATGCACATTACATCAAGATAACTCATGATGTTTACCTCGGATAACAAGGCTATAGTCACGTCAGTGTCATGAGACAAGGACCATATGTAGAAATAAATCTGAAGATCTTACTCTGATTTGCCCACAATCTTCTTAACGTGTTGTGAAATGAGTTTCCGGTCCCTCCCTTCCACATCCACCAGCACTTGCTCCCCATCATCTGTAAGAGACAAGAGATGAGCCCACTTTAATGGAATTACACAGGTATAATGGTTACTGTTATTATTATGATTGCTATAATACAGAGTAAAGAAAACTGCACAGCTACAAACCCAGGTAGAACTTCAAGAACGGTGATGGAGTCATATTTTTGAACATCATTATTTGGACCCATGGGTTTTTGTACTGAATCTGAGGGATATTGAAGAACACAAACTTCCTGCAAAACAAAAAAATATCACATGTAGTTTTGAAATCAAACTTAAACACAAAGCTTTAACTTTTACACTAGTTTCATTTCTCCATGATCCTCATCACAACAACTGTGTTCATCTTCTATTTTTAATCAAGTTAATGGAAGTGACAGCGCGTTAAAATAAAAGTATCTGTGTGAGCAGGGGTTGTATTTACTTGGTTTCTCTTTAGAAATTATAACATGTTATTATGTTTTCCTCTTTTACACTCACACACACACACACACACACACACACACACACACTGTCGTGCTAGCAGTTAGCCGTTAGCTCTGACCTTGCTCCGTCGCTCAGCTCCCCGTGTGTGTTGTAATTCACCGTCATGATCTTCACCCGGTTCTTAAAGATGATGTCGCCTTTCTGCAGATACTCCAGCGTCCTCCTGATCGGAAACCTTCCCTTCATCGGCATCTCGAACCATTTATATACGAGCCTATTATTTAATCACACTCTGACGTCGGCCTCTTCCAGGAGCGTGTACCGGACACACGGGCGCGGTTTGATGACGTCACATCAGAAGCTTTGACAGAACGGTCAAGAAGTTATATTTTTTATTTGATTTAAATCAATCTGTATTTTAATCAATGTTATATTTAATTGCTTGCCACAGGGGGACATTATCTCAAATCAACGGAACTGTATAAAAATAAAACACCTCAATGACATAAAATATTGTTACAAAAAGCACATTTAAAAAATGAGTAGCTGCAGATACAATAACACTCAGGGATCATGAACATACTCAGTCTTGTTGTGTTTGATGAATAATTGTTTAATTCTTTTTATAATACGTGGCTTCAGAGAAGCCGGCCCCAGAGACTGGAATGCTGATACAGGAACTCAGTCGTTAATACATTTTGTCTTACATCTGCATTGGTGTGAGGTAGAAATGTAGTGTTGTGAAGAAAACATGAATATTTGACTTTCACAATCTCTTGTTTGAAGACACACATTTTACATGAGCAAAAATAATGACAAAAAAAAAAAAACGACATTTAAAATAGTATAAAATTTTAACCATGGGATACTCAATCCACTAAGGGGGGGGAAATGCTCTAATACCCTCTAATGTGGGAGCTGCTCATGGTTGACACTTTAAAGCCACAACATTTAAATCAATATTTCTTATACAGCATTTTATAAAATGCACTTAAGCAATTTTGTCATGCACTGCAAAGCACTATAAAAAATCATAACGATGCTCCGTGTTAGGGCAATTAGCCACAACATTATAAAACCCCGCTTAAAAACAACATGCACTCATTTTAATGAAATTACATGAAAAAAGGTCATTTCACGCCAGTGTCTTTACAAACAGTCTGAATAGGTTTTAAACCCGATTATTACAACTGACATTACAACCGACATTAACTTCACAAGACATAATAATTGCTAACTTCTTTATATCCCCATCATCATTCATGTTGCTGTGGATCTTTCTTCTGAACCATTATACAAGTGGGTAAACCATTGCATGTTTCCAAATTGTCCTCAAGACATTCAGTGTTTCCCATACCATTGCCTTGGGAGGGCAGACCGGCCCAACAAAAGAGAGAAAATTCTTTCAAAAATCTAATATATGAAATATTCAAATTATTTATTGTACCTAATTTAAGTGCACTCGCATAATTGTAGCTCATTGAGAGTCACATTTCTCTTCTGTCACATTTTGACAATTTTTTATAATGAGTACAATAAAAACTTTCCAACAAGTGCAATAAATCCTTCTAAAACTAAGATCCAAGTTAACTGGTGACAGTGCCAAAGATGTTCTCTCCCCAGGCGATGCAAGGGACACACTGACACAGGAGACTGGCTTCCCAGAAGATATTTTCACTATTTTTCTTCTTTTTTTTTTTTTAACCAGGGAAACCTGCCCAAAAGTACTTTAAGTACACTTAGTATGCAAGAAGCAAATTTGTTTAAAACAAATACAATTCTTTAGAAAACATAGAGAACACAAAGTTTTAGTCAGCATGAAAGCAGTGGAACGCCTCATAATCTGATTAATGTGCACTTAGCAGAAAACAGAAAAGCAGCATAGCAACACTAAACATTTCTGAACCAAACATTTTAAAACAATTCTGTAAAAGAAATAATTGCCACTGATAAATACACATATAAAATGTAGATTGAGAGGAACAGTTGTGACACTGATGCATCAGAAGGAAACAACACGTATGATTGTCGTAGAAGGACAAGCAATGAGGTGATTGCACGGCTTAGAAAAGAAAGTTTAAGAAACATAATCATGTACCTTAACATAACAACTCTCTCAAACCTAAACTCTAAGATGTCATTCTATGTAAATACAGGACATGTGGTGAATTTAATCTGCGAATTTGTGGTTTTCAGAATGTAAATTCAAACTGAAAGACAAAATAAAATCACTGGTCACATTGTACTGAGCTATGTGGTAGCTCAATGTTGTGATGGCCACTGCATATGAATACTTTGCAAAGTAATGATTGAGGTGTGAGTTACCTCATATAACTGATTAAAATTATTATGATTATGATAAATGATTATTTAAATTTTTCTTAAAGTAAAGATCTGTTCATTCGTGTCAATTCTGTCTCTTTCAAAAAAAGAGAAGAAAAAATAAAATATGTCACACTTAATCTTATTAAGTCTGAACTCTCAATTAAAAAGCACAATTATACACGAGAAAGAAAAGCAAAAATAAATAAATACTTTAAAGCACATTTTAAAAGAAAATAGTCCCATTTACGATAATCTTTGACATTTGTGTTTTTAAACACATGAAAATCCAATTCTAGATGTCAAATTCCATCTCAGATCTTTAGATTCTGGACTGTTTCTTTATTTATCTCACCTCATATCAGCAAATGATTTATGCAATAATCATGAAAGCATAGTAAGGCTTAGGGAAGACTAAAACAAATTGAAATGCTTAGGTCAGAGGGTTAAGTTCATAGGTAACAAGCTTTAAGTGCTATAAAGACGTTGCAAAAAATAAGCTCAGCTGCAGCTGAGGAGAATTTCTTTTTAATCTAATTCAGTGTGGCTGAATTTAGGTCAGAAACTCAAGATTGCAACACAGTGTCTGCTCCAGAGAATAATCCAGGTGTCATCCAGGCTCTCCAGTGCCAGATTGTCTAATCTACCAGGGATCCTGAATGACTTTGCACTTTGCATCATTAGAAAACAAGGAGCTGCTGCAGCATTTTAGATCGAGGTTCAAAAATAAACCCTCTGGGAGACAAAGAGAGTACCATGTTTACATTGACAGATCTGGGTCTTGAAGTGGTGGGATGTTATTCTGTGGCATCAGAGTCCTGGCTGTTATATTCAGCCGTCTCCATCTTAAGGATGTACGGAATTATGCTGTCAATTGAGACGTTACCTATCAAGCCAGTGAAGAAGAGCTCCTCTGTGATACTTGAATTCATGAGGCGCAGGGCGGGGAGACGAGTCAGGATACGGGTCATCCTGAGAAGGCAAAGACACAACACTTCCTGTCATTCTTACATTCTGTGCTTACTTACTGTGCTTTTTTTAATACCAACACATTACACGAGAACATAACTGATGTTATGAATGACAATTTGCCAGGTAGATAAACATGAGACCGCAGCTACGACAACAAACGTTGAGCAAAGAATAAGTGAAACATTGGCATATGTCTATAAAAACTATTAGAAGTGTTAATCTGTGACATACAGAGTCTAAGTGCTTACTATCCAGTAAAACAGCCAAAACCAAAAGTGGTTTATCTGCCAGTTAGGCTGTTAGTAATAAATTAGGTAGTTGTTGCAATAATTTTACTCCTTATACTGTGAAATTACTTTCTAACTTAAATGCAAGATGGTCTAATGCAATTCACTGTGTTACTGCTTTAAGCTGCTGTGAGGAGGTTGTGCTGAAAGGCTGCAGTTATGAATGTACCTGTACATGTCATCAGGATACGTTTTCTGCACATAGTCCTGCAACTCCATCAGTGCTTTCTCCTGGAACTTCTCAATCTGCCCACTGCTGTCCACACCTGGGTGATCTGATGAGACAAACACACTACTGTCATTCCCCAAAATACAAAATACAGTTTATTAAAGTTTCATTCTCTTCTTTAAGGCATTCTTAAACCGGATGTCACCAATCACAGCAATAGTGTCTGTTATAAATAAGATACTTAGACTCACCAGGGCTGAACAACACTATAGCCTTCAGGTAGGCGTATTCATAGCTGTCGGTCTCCAATCTCGTCATGCTGTTACAGAACTCCTGGAACTTCCAAATATGCTCCATCACCTGCTTCACCCTGTCCCCTGAAAGTTTGTCTGAGACGGAAGAAGATGTCTGGTTTGATGTATCAACATTCATGATTTCCTTGAAGTAGTTTGAGCTTCATATAACAAGAACTGTCACAACAACAAACACATGTCATCATTGTCAGAAGTTGCAATTCCCCATAACTCATCATGTCAGTAGTTGGGAAGATGCAGAATTGACACAAAAAAAACAAAATCTGGGGCATGTACCAACATGGTGTTAAAACATGTACTATCTTAAACTTTCATCATTATCTAATCAACAAGCTGGACATGTCTCAATCCTTCAGGACTTTCTTTGTTAAAGTAACATGTAACAACATTTCTTCTCTCCTGTTTATGTCCTACTGTGAAGTGCTGACGAGGCCTGTGGTCCATACCATCCTGGATGCTGCTCTGAAGGTGGTTGATGATGGCAGTGAGGATGGTCGACAAGTTCATCACGTGAGCGCACTGAGCAAGACCCAGAGTGAACAGCTCATTCCAGCAGGATCGCACCAGACTGGTGTTTGCCTCCTGACTGAAAAAGAAAAAGCCAGAGAAATGTGGGTGTGAGCTCACGGATCATTTCCTGAGACCATCTCAACTTTATACACTGTAAATAGATTGAATCTTGTTGTGTTATTTCCAGAGTCTTGATGTGTTAAATCTATTCTTACCCAAGAGCTGAGAAGGCAGGGATGGAGCGTGCCCAGTGCATGGACAGAAAGAGAAGCCTGGATGCCGATTCACAGATGTAGTGTACGTTCAGATACTCTGGCATTGGGCTGGGCATGCTCAGCTGGAGGAAGGATGAGGAATGAGAGCATTAAGGGACAAATTGTTTAAAAATATTTTTTTAAATAACTGATAGATGAAATAGATAGATGATGAAAAAGACAAGAAGCATACATGCATGTGTAACTGTAATGTCTACAACTTGACTACTATTGAACAACAATATGCCAATGTACACACATCATTTACAGACATACACATTGGTTACGTTCCTCTTTAAAAATATAGCCACATGAATAAAGACTTAGTTATTTTGACCATTAGCTTTGAGCATCAGTTGACCGCACCCACCTTGAAGCCAACATGGCTGTCAGTGAGCAGTGGTCCCTCCACCTCAATGATGGGGGTCTCCTGGTCTCGACCAATCAGCTGGATTGTTGTTCCACCGACACACTGCGATTTCTCTGTCAGACTATGTCCGACCCGTATTTCAGGTGGGTTGAAGACTTTGGCCAGGGTGTCAAAGGCACTTTGTACAACACACACAAACACACACACACATTTCAGTTCACTGATTTTACAGAAAGGTTGTCAACATAAATATGTTTTCTTCTCACACACACACATCACTTCTTTCAAAGCTGAGCAAAAATTCAGGACACGTAATTTCTGTGTGTTCTGCTGACTGACCGTGTTATCTCGCTGGCAGATTGCTCCTCTTGTTGACTGTCTGAGGTGTCACCATTGTTTAGATTTTCTTTCAATGAGTCGCTCAGGTTGGCCAATGATGTCACCACATTAGCTAGTGTTCCCAAGTCCCCCTGCCCAGACTCCATCTGAGGAACAGAGCCAATGCAGATTACATCATATAAGCCAAGGTCATGACACAAAATTGAAAAGAAAAACTTAATGCTCTTTAAAACACACAAAGGAGCTAAACAAAGAGGAAATCTACTGTTTTATCAGCTATAAAAACTAATCTAGCATACAGCATTTTGGTCAAAACTTATTTGTGGTATATATTTTACACACTTCAGAAGGAGACAGACATTACTTTGACTGTATCTGCAGAGACGTCTGTACCTTTGAGTCAGTGGCCAGCAGCAAAGTGCCATCACTTTGGATGACAGGCTGCTGGATGTTAACCAGCATCCCCTGGTCCAGCAGGCTGGATCTGCACATGACACAGAGCATTATCACAATCCAGTTCACGTCACATTAAACAGCTGAGAAATAGAACAAAACATCCGTCTGTCATCCTGATTCCAACTGACCTGGAGCCATCTGTCTCTGTATCTGAGATAAAGGTTGGCGTGGCGATGAGCGGACTGTTAAGGTCCTTACGAATGTAGATCTTCTGGGTGGAGGCAGCACAGTTGGCATGTTTCTCTCTGGGCACTACATCGATGGGTTTTCTCTCACTCTGAACAGCTGAAGAGTCCGGAACAGACAAATACGAATGACTTTTTTTCTAACTGTTGTAAGTGACTGGGTATAATAATAATAATAGTGATCAGTAATTTATTGATCTCAGAGGTAAGACATATTTGACTATTCCAAGTTAAAGTATGACTCAACTAACATGACCTTTCTGTGGCAGAAATAGGACAACTCACAAACATAAAGCCCCCAGCTATGTCTGTCGCTGATGCTGAGGTGTGAAGAGTATTAATAAATGTTACTGTGTACTCTCCAGGAAAGACAAAATATTCAAGACGTTTGTAGACATACAACATGATGGTCTGATAACCCAACTCTCAAAAAAAAAAAGTTAGTTGGACTTTTATATTGCACTTACATGTAGCACTTTGTAGTTTGGCTTTTTTGAAGCAGAAGTATTTTGTTGTTCTGGGTTTGTACCCTCAAGGTTGAATGCACTACAGCTAAATAATATGTAATGTAATGTTACATAATTTGAGGCTTTTTAATAGCTTTTGAGACATTTGAGCTATTTTTATGAGAGAACTGAGTCATGTCATGGATTGGGTTGCAAACTCACAGTCAGTCTTCATCCCCATCTTAAGGCATTTGCTCAACCGACAGAACTGGCAGCGATTGCGGTGGTGTTTGTTGATGATGCAGTCCTGTTTGCTGCGGCAGCTGTAGGTCAAGTTCTTCCTCACACTCCTCTTGAAGAAGCCTTTACATCCCTCACAACTGACGGCTCCATAGTGACGCCCTGAACACAGAGAAAACTGGTTTAAAGTGTCCGAGCATGGGTGAAATTACAGACACAACGAAGCTACATATATTAGGATCAGGAGGCATCAGTTAAAATACATACAGAACATAACATTTCCACATAATGCACATGTAAGCTTTCGTACCTGAAGCCTTGTCCCCACACACCACACAGTACTCTACTGGCTGTGATCGGCTCAAGTCCCCCTGCCCTAACAACCGTTCCATTGACACTGGATCTGTGACAATCTGAAAAAAAAGTCACAGGCTTAACACAGGCTGTTAAGTTTGCATTTCTCTTTAATGTCTGTAACCAGTTCTAAAAATGTCTGAATTACAGAAAAGTGTTTTTGCAGAAGATTATGACATCATAGTGAATTTGGCGTTTGACCATTTGGATGTTAAATGTCATCACTTCATTATTTTATTTGATTATACTTTTGTCTTCAATCTTATCATTACTTCAAGACCAAGATATTGCAAATAGAATTGTCACAAACCAGGGGCTGATATTATGGGCACAACTGCACCTGTATTCTTCCTGGCATCAGGTTGTCTGCAGAAGTGATGATGAGCTGCTTAGTGTTGTGGCTGTCTGATGAGGCCAGGATAACCTTGCCCGCCCCTGAGCTGTCAGCCGTAGTGAGAATGAACTGCTGCTTGGTAGCATTGGACGGGTTCATCGCTGTTACTATCTGGATCTTCTGACCTGTCTGCTGGTCAGTTACAATCTGGTCAGGATGGAGGAAGGAGACAGAAAGAGAGGAAGGTGGAAATGAGAAAACACCAGTGGGGTTGAGGGGAAAAACAATTACAGTGAAGATAGGAGAGCTGAGTTACATGTTGTAGCATCAACTTGATCACTGCTGCTGCTAATACACTGAAATAGAACGTCAACAGGAAGGAGAAGTGTCACATTATCTGATGCCATCTGCAGAGGCAGCAGTTACCTGTATTCGCTGTGGTGTTGTGGCAGGCTCAGTGGAGATGACCTGAAAGCGCTGCGGAGACTCACTCATCACTGAGTCTGATGGAGAGGATGACGCCTACGATTTACAAAACATTTTAACTACGGTATACACATGCAAATTATAATCAGTATGTATGCAACACAAATATATTTCACTTGACTGCGTGTAAAGCATGAAAACATTATTATAAAACACATCATTTTAAGAGAATGTATGCCTCAGTGGGAAAATTTGAATCAGGATTTACTAACCACATAGCCATTTTTTAAATTTAAAAATACCCTTCATGGTTTATATGGAGCAGATCAGACTCACAGCCACTGTCCTTCTGCACACTCACCTCTGCCTCGTGCTCAGAATCCACTTTCTGCTGAGAGAGCAGATTCAGGCTCGTTGTCATGATGATGTAAGGTCATTAGTGAGGTCTGTTTGGAAAGACGCCACAGACATTAATCAACCACAAAGGGGCAAAACCAACACAGAGGAGCAGGATTCCGCTGGGACGTTTTCAGAAAAATAATGTTAATTCTGGAATATCATAGAGAGGATGTATTGTGACCAAAAATATATATCTACATTTTCCAATTCCATTCTACAAGAACAGAAACCTTAGACAAAATGTGTGCGACGAATCCAGTCTTGACATGACACCAGAGATAATCATCACAAGCTGAATGACCTCCGAGTGTGACCTGAACATGAGATTTATGTTTAACTGAGGAAGGGAAACACTGACAACCAAGCTGCACCACACTCATCTTTTATAAGCACTACATCTCACACCACAGCTGCTTTCCCCACTCCCTCTGCTTCCACTTTCTAGGAAACCGGCAACAAACCAAGTCAGCTCTTCTACACGTCACTTCATGCTTATAATAAAGTAAAAATGTTTTATATTTTATACAGAATGAGCCAACACAATTAAGATTTCTCTTAACCAGAATACTGGGATCAGAAAACTCTGTCTTGGGTTGTTCTGTGTCAAATCATCCAACTTTTAGGCCGCACTGACACAGATCTTAATGAAAGATGGCGTGCTGATTTAGTGATATGAAAAACTGAGTTTGTATTTGTCTTGGATCCTAATTAGTGGAGATATGGGCAAACAAACTTGAACTTTTCGAGGGGTTTGACTGGTCATATGTCTTTTAACGTAGGTCATAGAGAAATGTTTCATATTTATCTGAACAGTATATTATCCACAATATAAAAATAGCAGCATTATTAGTAATTACAACATTGAATTGCCAAAAAATATATATTTTTGCTCCCAAGCCACTGGATAGTGTGTTAGAAGAAATACATCATAAACTAAATGTTTTTGAACAAATATTTCTGAATGTTGAGGTTCTAATTAAACCTTTTTAATTTCTCCTTCTTCAGAGTCTTTGATGGGTCTTTGCTCAGGTCCTGTCGCAAAACATCACAATTTGCCCAAACTTTAGGACACAGGTGTACACCCACGCCATTTTCCAAGAATTAGAAAACCTGTCCATCAACCACATATCACCACACTGTGTTTTGGCATCTTACTTTGTAGACAGCATCTAGGGTGGCAGCTGACAATTATTGACATTAGTCTGCTGATTATTTGAATGAATGAATGATTGATTTTTTTAATATTTAAAAAGGGCAAAGAAAGTAGTATCCACCGTACTGCTTGACATCAGTACACCCAATCACATTATCCTTACAGACCATATCTCCTCAATTCAGGTCATTGCTGCTCCCTTCGTATCTGACACTTTCTTATGTACAAATACATTGACACATTTTTTTTTATTATGTTACAAACTGTTTCTTCTAATCAATGTTGTAAAAACTGCAGCATCTATTGCACTCCTGACCGTCCTGGGAGAGAGGTTCCTAACATGTGGCTCTCTCTGAGGTTTCCAAGTTTATTGTTAGTTTTTCCTTAATCTTGTGGAGGGTTACGGACAGAGGAGGTCGCACCTTAAGCACCATGAGACAAATTTGGGATTTGTAAATATGGGCTATACAAATAAAATGTGATTGATAATTGGTTGAAGTGTACAGGTTTAAACATGTGTCAAAGAAAAGCATCCTTGTATGACTTTGTATGAGTGTTTATTCTGTGGCTCACCTAATCAGATAATCATCAAATCTTTTCAGTCACACTTTCCCTTTCTATCGATTGCCTCCTGTCACCCTCCAGGTTTGTTGTTCATAATAACACTGGCAGCATTAGTGACTCATGTGCCTGCAGAGGGACGCAGCTTGCTACTTCATCTTGTTCACTGATTGGTTCAAACACAATGTCCATCAAAATAGCCACCTTCCCCAAACGCATCACACACAGCACGGAACAAAATGGAGAACGTGGCAGGCAGCCAATAACACAGGAGACGAATCGTTATGATAAATATATATTAGTGACATTTTCATTACAGACATTGTAGTGCACAACTCTTAATGTGCTGCTGGTACATTAAAAAAAATACAGCTCGGGTAAATAAAAGTCCCGGTTGTCTCCAGCCTGTCCTGTCCCCGTCCTGTGGCAAAGGTAAAAGGGTCGAGTTCATCTGCAGCAGCTCCATCTTTTCCCCCTGCTAGCTGCGTTAGCTAACGTTAGCTTCATACAGTTAACCTGCGCCAGGAGCCGACTCTACCCGGCTCACCCGTTGTCACACCGGGATTAGCGCTAATGCTAATCTGCCACAAGTTAATAATCACATTAACTGTCTGTAAAGGACACCCGAGTGGGCCGTGCTGAGCCCAGCTTCCATGCCCGGGTCCCGAGTTGCCGGAGACGGGGGCAGGAAGGGGAGCTCCGCAGCGGCTATAGCTAACAAGCTAACCGGGAGATTAGCTGCGCTGTTTTATGATCCAGTATCTCCGAGGGCTTTGTGCGCTTTTCAGCCCGGCACTGAGACTTACCTCCGGGGGACGGCGGCCGCGAATTTAGGACGTTCCTCTATTTTATAAAATGTTTGTTTTGGTTTTCTTCTGTTAAAGGTCATAGTTCGTGACCCCGCTCCGCCAGCTCCGGGATGATGGCTCAGGTTTTTTTTTTTTTTTTTTTTTTTTTTTACTTCTTCCTCTTCTTCTTCTTCTCCCGCGTCCCCGTGCGCCCCCTCCCCCTCCTCCCCCGGTCCTCTCCGCGCGAGCCAGACACCACTGACGTCATCATGTCTGGTGACTTTGTGGTAATAGATTATAAAATGACCAAAACAACAATCGTTGATTATATATATATACAAACAGCGGGAGGTGGAAATATTCCGATGATTTACTGAATACAACCTCGCAGCAGTGTGAGAGTGAAGACGGTGGTGGAAGCTCCTCACAACGTTTCAACACAAAACAACTGATAATCAGATAATCAAGAACACGAGCAGCCGATTAATCAATAATCCAAATAACCTGATTCATAGTTGCAGTCGTAAAAAGACGTGAGGTTATAACCCAGACTAGATATGACTTTAGAAATAAGAGCTATAAATGAGGCAGTGAAACACATTCATATTGTATCATGGTGTATATAATGTCATGTCCCCCTTATTCCACAGAAACCCTTTTGTAACTGAGATGATAAAATAATCTGTTTAACACATAACAAGAAAAAAATACACATAACCCTGATTAAACATAACATACTTCTGTAGATGTAAAATACAGAATAAAATTAAATACAG
This sequence comes from Paralichthys olivaceus, assembly GCF_024713975.1. Lineage (NCBI taxonomy): Eukaryota > Metazoa > Chordata > Actinopteri > Pleuronectiformes > Paralichthyidae > Paralichthys > Paralichthys olivaceus. Next base: position 19,757,863 of record NC_091098.1, on the reverse strand, counting down.
TCAGAACAAGTGCAAACATACAGAAGAGGATTAGGGCCACTGTGGAAAAAAAAGTAAGTTCTGACTTTAAACTCAGAATTCTGACTTTTTTCTCAGAATTCTGAGTTTAAAGTCAGAAGTATTTCCACAGTGGCCCTAATCCTCTTCCGTACAAAGAGAATAGGATGTCCGGTGCTTTAAAAAACACTCTATATATCCCCAGAACACAAGTTTAATCAGAAGATTGTACTTGTATGTATATATCTGACATTGTTAATACTGATGGATCAAATTCTTGTGAACATTCATTAACCTGCACTTCCACAGAAATTTACAGTGCTGTACTGATGAAATCTCACTTTTCACGCAGTGTTCATGAGTAATGAGAGAGGAAAGAAAACAAAAAACAAAGCTCTGACATACCTTTGATTTCTTTTTTTGGATTCTGGAAAGATTTTTTCATTCTTTCGAGAAATAATAACGTTTTAGCCTCTTTTGACTTTAATCAGTCAAAGGAACTAAATGAAAAGTTCAGAGTGAAACTGTCTCTTTCGAGTGAGGCCCCAGATGCATTTTTCATGGTGACAAGCCAAAATAATGTTATAATATTGGATGCGTCATGCTATCTTGTTGATGTTGGTGCACTGAGTATAGAGCAGGGACAATGATGGAAATAATAAGTCTGATAAGAATTTATTGTTCAGTCCCTGGTCAAGTTTAACATGTAGTACTATTTCTTCAAATACAATGGTTTTACCTTTAACTATTAATAATTTATTTGCTGTTTACTGTGTCTGTAATCACTGACTTACTCTGTCACAATCAATAAAAAACTGTGATAAACCCTAAAACCCACCGGAAAAAAGTCGGTCTTAAAAACACTTATTATAGAAACCATGATAGAGACACTTGCCACATTAGTTAAAAATCTGCACTGAAATGCTTATTGAATGTAGGTAGTTGAAGGCAGTTTCTGTCTGAGTCTTCCCATCATGCATCTCTGCATGGATAGATAGATAGATAGATAGATAGATAGATAGATAGATAGATAGATAGATAGATAGATAGATAGATAGATAGTGGTGATGGTGTACTGTACATGCAGTATATTTAAGTTGACAGAAAACATGCATTACTACTAAATGACCAGCAGGTGTCGACATGCACCACCTGATGCGGTGACAGGGGAACGAACGACTTATTATTATTATTATTGTTATTATTATTATCATTATTATTACCATTATTATCATTATTGTTATCATTATTATTATTATTGTTGTTATTATTATTATATATAATACATTCGTACTTAATCCAATATTTGCAGTATACTGTGATGCTCCCTGTTGTCAGCCCCACAGTTTAGCGCATGCAGGGTAGAGGGGCTCCAGCCGGCCTGCTAACACAGGGTGAAGCCTGACAAGAGAACTGTTGGTCAGATATTTTCTCGGTCGTAGACGTCACAAGTTTTTCTCCTCAGGGTTTGATATTATTAATGGACCCAGATTGCATCATTCGGTTACTGTGTCTCCGTCCGATAGAAGAGATGCTTCCACAAGAACTCGCACATTGCAGCTATCATCGGGATGAGGGGGTTGGTGCAGCCTTTTAATGATAGAATAAAAAATAACATGTGATCTATTTACTAAACTAGTGACTCTTCAGTACAGTACACGCACATGTAAAAACCTTCATGCATCATTTTTTATTGTGCATTCAATAGAAGTCTGCATGTCACATTAAATCTGTGTGCCGGGCTGCATTGTTCGCATCCGGTCGTGGGTCAGGCTATACACGCAGACCAGAGACCGGAAAATAAAAAGCTGCACCTCACAAGCAAAAAAGCCATCGCATCATCAGAGAGGGGCATCAGGACGCGTTTCAACACAGTAGGGTGGAGTAAAGAGCCAGAGCAGCTCCGGGCTGTTGTCGAGCGTCTCCTTTGCGCAGATGCAGGCTCTTGCAGCTCTGTGAAAACTGGCTGAGCTGCGGCATCAACACAAGAGAAGGTACCTTTTTTACTGAATCTCTGTCTCCTGCTGCTGCTCTGGATACTGTCTATCATCTGCACCCGTGAGCAAAGACACCGAGAGCGGAGGAGACGCGCAATTACGCAATGAAAGGCAATTGCTTCTAGGGAGGGAAGACAAGGGGGAGACGGGGGGAGCTGCAGCAGCCATCGCTTTCTCCAGAGCTGAGGTCGGTCATGGTGGGACGGGGACTCTGGGGGTGTAAACCCCGGCTCGGGAAGCGAGGGAGCAAGTTCGGTGTTCTGCCTTATTTATGCGCTGCGGCGGTGTGCGCGGCGCTGCTGGCCCTGCTCTTCGTGGACCTCATTGAGTCATGGGTCACCTCCATGAGCATGAACAGCGTGGTGGAGCCGCACGTCGGCATCATCCCCCCGCAGAGCGTCCCCCCCACCAGACCCGAGGAATTCCTGCTCATGCCCAGCCCGCTCGTGTGCCAGCGTGCCAAGCCTTACCTCATCACTATGGTCACCACGGCCCCCGCCAACCAAAGGGCCCGCCAGGCCATCCGAGACACCTGGGGAGGAGAGGTGGAGGTGAGGGGCCTGCGGGTCATGACCCTTTTCATGGTGGGCGTTGCGTCTGGCCCGGGACTGGCCAAGCTGCTGATAGAGGAGGCCCGGGAGCGAGGGGATCTGGTCCAGGGGCGGTTTTTGGACACCTATTCCAACCTCACCTTGAAGACCCTGTCCATGCTGGGCTGGGCCCGCAGATTCTGCCCTCAGGCCCACTTCATGGCCAAAGTGGACGATGATGTTCTCTTCAATCCCAGCGCCCTTCTGCACTTCCTGAACAAGAGCCGTAACCCCTATGAACAAGGAGACCTCTACCTTGGCAGGGTGCATCTCCATGTGGCTCCAGACCGTGATCCAGACAGCAAGCACTACCTCCCTTCAGGAGCCTACCCTCCCTCTGTCTTCCCAGACTATTGCAGTGGCACGGCCTACATTCTATCACGCTCTGCATTGCTCAAAATCTCCCTGGCAGCCTCTGCTTCACCTTTATCCACACCTCTCCCCCCTGAGGATGTGTTTGTGGGTCTATGTGCCCGGGCTGCTGGCGTGCTGCCGTCACACTGCCCACTCTTCTCTGGTGGTCCAGGCGTTCCCTATGGGCGCTGCTGTTACCAGGCCATGGTGTCCATCCACCACATACCACCCAGGGAGATGCTGCACTTCTGGGCCGATGTTCACTCTTCTCCTCCCTGCTCTTGGCTGAGTCTTCATGCTTCACTGGGGATGTGCAAAGTCAGGGCGATGCTTGGGTCGGCTCTGGGATTAGAGCAGGGGTTGTGAGGTTTATTTAAGCATGGAACAGGAAACAGTGGGGCTGTGCCTCGCTTCAATGCTGTGAACAACGCAGGTGCTCTTCAGAATGTGAAACTGCACCACGTGTGCGCTGAGAAAATGGCAGTTTATTTTTATAGCTTTATTTTTTTAAAAACTATTTGACAGGCTTTTTTGCAGAAAAGGAGACTATCAGCTGGTAGTGTGAAGAATCTCACCTTTAAAAACCTCCCGAAACTTACAGCATCCTGCATTACATTACATTGACACGTACTGTAGATGTAGAACAAATGATGTTGGCATGCTGATAGTGTATAGCCAGGAAGTACTTCTTTTGCCATATAAGCTCTGACATCTAATAGCTGCTGCTGTCATATATATAGTTTATCACCAGGTGCTTAAATTGTATATGATAGTCTAATAAGATGCTTAAATGCATGTCTCCAAAAAACAGTGCAGGTGAACTCACCAAATGCATATGTAGGAAGGTACGTGCATCGACAGGGCATTAATTGGTCTGTTGGAGACATTTTGGCTCAGTAATTCTGCTGCACCAAAAACAACAGTGAAGATTATATGATACTTCTAAACGCTATGAAATGCCACAAAATATGATTTCAGTATTTGAACCTCTTGTCTGTAATGGTGAAATCGAACATGAAGTCAAGTGCGAATGAGAGTTTTGTGCTGTTGTGTCTAGACTGACGTTTAGTCTCTGCTATCGGTCAGTATGGGATGATGAATAGATTTTTAAAGTTTGCAATATGTTAAAGTGTTAAGTGTTCCTCCTGTAAACGTGGAGGTCAGTGTGTTTACACTCAGGAAATATACGTAGGTACGAGTCCACTACTGTCACAAATAAACCTCTGTATCTGAACCTAGTGTTGCCTGGTGTCTTTTTCAGAAGATAAATCCACATAATACATACTGCTTTTTCAAAACTCATCATTTCTATCAAATTGTATTGTCTTTTTGTCTGTAACAAATGAAACTCAATTGACAGAATAGTTTCATCATGACAAGGAAACTAACATGAGCCCAAACAGGTTCCAGGTAATTTGATCACAAACTTGATGTGCACTTGAACACTCATCACTTCCTGATTTGACTTGTCTATCACATTCTTTCTCGTTAACATCAGCGAGTCACCGAGTGAGTCACCGTCAAACTAAACATTTCTGTAATTAAGTCTCTTTGAAACCGAGATCAGTTCTGTGTTAACTAAAAACAATGAGCACGAACTGGTGGTATAGCAAGAAGAGAAACCTGGAGTGAAGGAGCATCAGATATTCGAAATGCTTCTCATCCGACCAAATTCCAGAGGTGGAGTAAAACCAGTCTCCCAACCCATCAGAGCAGGTATGAGGAACCTTTGAACCTATGCCGCCTGGTGACCAAAAAAAATCTGTGTTGGCGAACAGGATTACACGCACACCATGTGAATTACTGTCAGACACAGAGCAGATGATTAAGAAGGCTATTGTTCACTGTGAGCTTTGCCAAAAGGTCAGAAAAAAGTGGCTCACTGAGTTTTGTTAAGTTTTCACATGATGCATATAAACAAATGCGAGTTCAAAAATGAGTTCAAACAAGTGAAGCAACATGTAAGACAGTGATAGAGAGATACACTGTACCATTGTCATGATTAGGTTTAATTTTAAACATTAATTTTTGTTGTCACCACGCTGGCTGATAGATTGTATTGGTAGAGATTTAATGTGTTTATTGAGTATTATGCTGATTTCAAAAACAGAAGGGATAACTAGAGTAACTAGAGTCCCAAGAACATCAGAGTTTGTTAAGTATAGAAAAGAAGATTTGATATATGTATATCAATGGAAGATTCCGAACTCTTCCCTTACCTCTGTAAATAACACTCTCTTGTGAGATGCAGAGGCACTCACTCAGATGTAATCACAGATGTTATGAGAACACGAAGAATGGTAGAGAAGGTTAGAGTACGTAGGTTAAGAATGTGATAGAGAAAGTTAGATTAAAGACAAGGATAGGTTTGGCTGGTTATACTGGAACAGTAATCACTGTGTTGTCTCAGTAGCTTAGATTGACTCACCGGCAAAAGTTGTTTAGGGTATCAAATTCTGATCCCCATGTTCTACTTATGGAAGAAAAATTTGTATTGAAAGTTTTGAAACTTTGGACCAAAAGGGGTTATTGGATGGGAAAAGACATCTGATCCTAATGTTGATTTAAACAGACGTTTAAAGGTAAATCACAAAAGACTTTCTAAAGTGATAAATGCAATTAGGACTGTTGAGCTCCTTCCTGATTAGACTTTATCATTGTCAGACATACACTGGAATGAGAATGAGTGACAAAAATGGTAAAATGTCCAAGACAGTTTCGGTGTGTCGACATCCAACGCAGCCACCCTCCTTCCTTGGCTTCTCTCTTCTGTTCATGGGTCTGATTCTCCTTCCAGGAGTGCGTAATGACGCAACGTACGGCACTCTGGAGGAGGGCGCCTTTGAGCTAAATTACCCAACCATAAAATAAACAAATTGTGGAAAGTGGAATAATAACCACATGACCTCTGTTACATCAATATATACACTGGTAGCAGGTATGCATTGGGAGTGGCACATGATTTTGGCAGATTTTGGGCTAAAGGAAAATTCTCAAAACCATTACCTACCATACAAGGGTTGCTGCTCTGATTGATGCTGTGGTGTTATCCAAACTGATTGTTATCTACCAATGTGAAGCACATACGGAAGATCCTAACTCAGTTTCACAGGGGGGGTTCTGCAAAAGCTGCAGCAAAGCACATTCTGCTTGTCCAAGGCGTTTCTGTATTTACAGGAGCTGCAGATAAGGGCAAGTAAAAAGTGGATATTTTTGTGGCTGATAGAATTTTGGCGTGGGACAAACGGGAAATCTCATCTCTAATCTCAAGAAGAAGCAGCACATTGATTAGGGGGTTGGCTAGGGTGAAGCTGCTGATAAACGATGACACCGACAGACAAACAGTGATACCTGATGGGACGACTGGGATGCAGTTTGAGGGAAGAGATGTGCTCCCTGTTCTTGCTCACTGTCGTCATCATCCTGCCACCATTGCTATGGCATGTGAAACCTTGGCAGGAGGAACAACACCAAACCAAACTGAGCATCATAGGCAAAACAAAAAAGGAAAACTCTTGTTTGGACAGACAAAGCCTGATGTCAATGCATGGTATGCAGCCATGAAGACAACTGCGAGGAAAGATCAACAATGAGAGACCTAACCTCACTTACTTCCATACAGATTGCACTCACTATTATGTGCCATGAAGATATAAGCGTTCCACAGTGAGAGTGTCTTCAAAGGATTTGGAGGACTTTTCCCATGCTGGGGAACTGTGAACAACCGACACAGGATGGATGAGATTGCTCTTAGCGGGGGTTGGGTTTTCATCTCTTTCTACCAGCGTCCAGGGCCTCAGAAATGTGGCTCTGTGAAATAGGATGGCTTTGGACATGATGCTCACCAGCCAAGGAGCTGTTGAAGAGTCATTGTGTTAATGTGCTGACAATGTTTGAGCATATTATATTTTCAGTCAGTATTGTCCGATTTGAGTCATTCACTGCTTCAAGAGTTAGTGTTGCTTCCCTCTGATCGTAGATATTTATATAGTGTGGACTGTCTGTTTTTGTCATGCACTGACTGATGGCTGTACAGCAAATTGCCCCTTGGGATAATAAAGATTACTGAATCCAAAGGCTTGGCAGTATGTTGTTTATTTTTAGGACATTAATATAAAACATTTGACATTTGCTCAAAAATGAGTGAAAATTGTATCAGATGACAAAAAAATACAACTTTAAACAAATTCTAAGCAACAAACATGCCCACCGTGGCACCCGACACATCGACCCATGTAGACAGGAATCGATTCAGACTACATTGAATAGAGCTTCTCTTAGTAGACAATACCCAGAATTTCTGCCACTTGTTGGAGAAATGTGTCCAATAATGTGTCCTCTATATGAAGTTCAAAAGGTCACTCCCACAGAATGTCACTGACGTCCGGTCGGCACAAAGGATCCCACTTTTCTATTTTTTGAATCTGTCCAGAGCAGATCTCAGGCCAAAAGATTCCACCGTCTTTGATTTCCTCTCCTTTCTTTCTTTTGCCATCTTCATTTTGTCTTCCACAGTTTCCCTGATTACATCCTGCAGGGCAAACAAGTCGAGAAAGATGAGCCACGTGAAAAATCACCTTGTTGTTTAATCAAACATCATCTTTATTTTGGATTACTTACCCTCTGGTCCTCGTGAGCCACTTTCTTCTTGCGCTTTTCGACACTGCCAGTAGAACTGCGACCTTTCTTCTTAAACTTGGGAACAAATTTTTCTTTGGCAAGTGGGTCAAAGCCCTGAGAAGACAAATACAAGGAATTTAGAAGGCTGTAATAAAAATTAACAGATATTTTAAACTGTACAGATTTGTATCTTAAAATCTAAATTGGACTCTGACCAGAGCTGTGACTCTGTCCTGGTGCCTTTGTTGAAAGGTGGCGTGGTCAACTTGACCCAGTTCATTGGGGTTCAGGCTGATGAGCTCTGGCTGGATCTTCTCCAGCAGAGCTTTAACCTCCCACTCTTGCCTCTGCTTCACACTGCGGTATGGGTTAGCATCCAAACCGTCAAAGTTAGGTTCACCGGCACCTGAACATTTTTAAAATGAGGACAACAGAGGTAGAGATGGAATGAGAACAGTTTTAATACACAGAAAAAATGACTGGTTGAGTACAGTCAGATAAACCATGATTATCATTTAGGGCTGACGTACTGTGTGTGTCATATGGATGTTTTGACCATGACCTATTTGGTGCACCCTTGTTCTTTGGTTTATTGAAGTGTGTGGGTGTGATCTATTGCAGTGTGTGTGTGTGTGTGTGTGTGTGTGTGTGTGTGTGTGTGTGTGTGTGTGTGTGTGTGTGTGTGTGTGTGTGTGTGTGTGAGTGTGTGTGTGTGTGAGTGAGTGAGTGAGTGAAAATCAAGTTGAACCTGGTACGAGCATGCTAGTGAAGCCGTCTCCGTGTCCGATCCCGAGGACGTCTTCAAAGGGACAAAACTGCAGCCCCCATGCTGTTCCCCGGACCCTGTGAGCCATGTAGGGTTTAGTTACTGGAGTGTTCCACACGTCCCTGTACACCTACACAGAGACATTTTACAGACACGTTATCAGTGATATACAGGTTAAAGGTTACCTACGTATGAAAGATCTGTAATGTATAACCAAGACATCATATAGATAGATATCACTTCCCGAAAAACAAAAGTGTGACTGTCCAGACACGACATGTGTTTTTCAATATCCTTTATCTACAGTTAGAATGTTCCCCACTAAAGAATACTTTATTTTCTTTACATATCCAGCTGTGTGCATCTAAAACAAACCACGTCTACAATGTTAAAATGCATGACCGTGTGTTCGCTGGACGTGTTTTTAACTACAAATCATTAATCGTGCAGTGTGGCGGTGATAATGACCTGAACAATATCGCCTGTGGCTGCAGACAGCAGCCCTCTCTGGCTCAGTGATAAACAGGAAGCTCCAGCAGGGAGGAAGTAGGACTTGAGGGGCTTGAAGGTTCGAATGTCATACACCTTTAACTTTTTATCCATTCCAGATGTCAGCATGAATCTGCCAAGAAGAGACGAGCAGACCATAATTAAAGTTATCAATGTGGAGAGTGCAGTTCATTGGTCCAACAGAAAATTTAACCCGATAACAAAGCTGTTCAGATTTATGGATTTCTTGGGCTGACATGTTCACGGTTGCATTGGTAAGAACACGTGATCCACTGTATGCATGTACAGAGACATGTATGTATGTGAACCATTTGGACATATGCGTGTAGACATGATGTGCTTAAGCTAGTAACACACCAGCAATAACAATTTTTCATATTGGATCTGCACCAACATTTACATAACATAGAAGCACACTCTAACTCTTTTGTGTATTTCACCAGTGGCAAGTGACAAGGACACAACGTGATTTAGGAATGCATACTTTAGGCATAGCTATCCAATAGGATGTGAACACCTACATGTGACAGAGAGTGACAACAATTCTAGCTATTCATGGATGTGCTGTTGGAATGGGTGATGCAAGTGGAGGGAGATACTGTATATGGGGATGCTGTGGGAGACATCTTCAGACTTGGGGGCGACAATTGCTTATGTTACTCTGTTAGAGTTTGTTTATTGTTCTTCCTTCTGGTCTCCTTGATGCATAAGACATCAGTTGCTGCCTGAATTCTCCTTTCAACAGCTTTCAGAAAACTGGAAGTCATAACTGGCTGAACCTTGTTCGTCAGGAATAACCTCAGACAAGAACTTCCAGTAGGTGCAGATCGGCTCCGCTGCCGCAAGGACATATACAGGATGTCTTACCTGCCCACAGCAATGAGACTGTACAATAGTACTTAATAGTAATTACTGCTGCAATAACTGTCAATTTATTTGTTTATTTTGCTCATATTATATTCATACTCATTTTTCCACATAAAGTCATAATTATAAGGTCCAGTGTGTAAGATTTAGGTGAAAGGGAACTACTGACAGATATTTAATGTAGAATAATCCTCATGATGTTTTCACTACTTTGTTTCATCTAAATTGTATGAATTGTAGTTTTCTTTACCCCAGAAAAGTCCCTTTATATTTAAATACTTTATATTTACATCGAGGGGGTCCTCTCTACGGAGGCCGCCATGTTTTTTTACATTAGTCCAGACTGGACAAACTAAACACCTTTTTAGTTTTTATGAAAATTAAAGGCTGCCACAGGTTCTTTTTCATGTTTGGAAGGAGAGGGGGAGGTGAGGGGTGTTCAGCTGCAACAAGCAATTTTAACACTAGATATCACTAAATTCTACACACTGTACCTTTAAGTCATGTCAAACAATTTTGCACTTTGTCTCCTTGTTTTCTTACTGTTTGTGAATGTTGACCTGCTGCAACAAAACTGGGATCAATAAAGTTCATATAATCTAATCAGACAAGTTAATGTATTAATGTTAACGTTCAAACAGTCTGTAAAGTAAACAGACCAGTAACCAGAGCTTCCTGCCTTCAAATGAAATATAAAAACCATCATACATGAGGTCAGGGGTTTAAAAGTGACTTACGTGCCAGACTTGTCAACGGCGACAGAGCGCACACCACCTTGGTGACAGAGCATCTTGACGAGGGCTTCTTTCTGGTTGGGCGACCACAGGGTGACTGTACCGTTGGGGTGTCCCAGGTGGATGATAGCGTTACGAGGGTTCTGGCACATCACATCCAGTCGGCCAGTCTTTGTGCAGATGGCTGCCACCTCCTTTCCCACAGACACATCCAGGTACTGTAGGAAGCTTGTAGCACTCTGAAGACAAAGAGTGACAATAGAACGTCATCATCTCCACTATCCATTTCAAATTAACAACAATAAATCTGCTTAGAAATCACAAAAAGGGATTTCCTTTTAGGTCATGAACTTGCTTGAGAATCATCACATTTTTCAGATTTCTTCAGTAACAAAGTAATACAGCAACAGCCGTGTACATCAGTGGGTACACTGCATACAGGAACTGTTGATAGCAAACTCAGCTTGATTTGAATCATGGAAATGTCTCAACTTTTTCTATCTAGTTGTCAAAATGACCCTCTAGACAAATGTGTTTATGCATCTGATGTTATTTATATTTACAATCATAATTCACAACTTTTGTGAGACAAAAAACATCAGGGTCTGTGGTAAATATCTTCAAATATGTTTTGGTAATATCTTTAACACAAACATGCAATACACCACAATTTTAATGAACCCACCGCTGTAGCAAGTAGGAAGTGATATGGGAGGAACTGCATACGAAGGACGTCATTGAATTTGCGGATGCAGTGAAGCTCTATTCCGTTGGAGTCGTAAATGTACAGCCACTTCTTCTGAGCCACTGCGTACATGTTCTCAGTGTGAAGCCACCTACATAAGGGCAGAAATGGTTTAATATAACATAGTGAATATGTAGCATGACTAAAACATTGCATTTTCGTGTTGGGTGACTTACTTTACATCATTGACAGACTCCATCACGTTAATTTCACACATCAGCTGTTTGGACTGCCAGTCTATACAAGCTACATGGCCTCTCCTCCCACCAAGCAAAAGGTGGCTGAGGGGAAAAAAGAGCATAACAGTGGAACATTTCCCTGTCAGAGAGCCAGAGTGAATACTGGATTTAAATTCTTCAGGGGTAAATTAATGAACACTCCAAATAAACCATCGTGTCACAGTTTGATGCCTTTTACTCAGGTCATTTTTCCACACTTGTCCCTAATGTCAACAGGATAATGCTTAAGTCCAAAACTGATATACATCAAAGTTGGTGCAGGGATGATGCATGAGCCAACGAAAACCCCACAAAACTTTACATCCAGCAAAATAGGACAGAACAACATATTCTTTCCTTAAAAGATATTTGTGGAACTATTGTCAGAGTAGTTTCATTTTGGTTTGACTTCTAGCACAGTCAACGTTACTAACACTACGTACTAACCCTCAGGCACTTATCTAAGGCAGATTAAGTTATGTACTTTGTGTACATTTTCAGGGTGTTATTTTTACTGACCTCTGAACCCAACTGAATTAACTACCTAAGAACTGTTGTAGCTGTGCAAAGTTTGAGTCACACATTTGCACAATGTGCTGCAGTACAAATAGGGTGGCGCAATATGGTAGGGGGACGCCTTATGAAAATATGAAAAAAATCTTCTAAGGTAAAATAAATTGTTTGTATTCAGTAAAGAAAAAAAAAAATCAGTTCCACCACTCCCTCTCTCCCAGACCTTCAAACATAATTCACTTAGCAACATTTGCCAAAATAAGATGAACATGAAATTGACTGACATATTATTGAACTCATAACTTTTTATATAAATAAATAAATAGATAAAATCAATTATTATTGTTATTATATTTTTTTTGTGAAACTCAAATATATTGTGGCAGGCCCATCTGTCAATGTTGTGTGCTGCCATCATGTGGCAAAATGAAAGCTATGTATGTTTAAAGAAAAACTATAGATAGTTCAATTTCTCTGTACTCTTCGTTCACCATGGAGCAACTGTGCTTTCACCTTCGCGTTACTGAATCAAAGTAGCTGTTGTCTTCCAGTGACATTAAACTGTTTGGTGACGTGAACAATGACAGCATTAAAAGAACACAAAGTCAAACGGTACACATTGCCTGAGTGAGTGAAGAGTGCGTGATACTGACCGTCCAGTTTTGCTGTAATCCACTCGATATGGACCGAACTGAGACAGTTTCAGGTTAAAATACTGAAAAGAGAGAGAGAGGGGGAGCGTAGAAACAAATGAATAAAAAGGTAACAATAGATGAAAGGGGGATTAATCACCTCCGATGATGCGTTTATGTTTTTTATTGCTGTTTGTCTGTGGGCAGGATTAAACAAAAACTATTGAAACACTTTCCATTACATTTTGTGGGTGGCGCGTGACCCAAGGAAGCAGAACAAAGAATATTGTCACTTTTACGACAATAGGCGTTAGTCTTGGTAAAGGTTTACACTCTCTGAGCACTCTCTTGAATGTATGAATATATTTATTTAATTCCCTGCTTTTATTTTGCATGTTTATTTATTCATTACTTTGATGCTGCAACCCAGCAAATGTCCACACTGTGGGACGAATAAAGGATCTTAATTTAGGAATTTAAATGCAATCCAATCAAAATTTGCTGTTGTATATTTGTCTGGTTCATAACAAGAGGACCTTGGATTGTTTCATGTCCCACATGTATGCTCACGGTAGTAAAATGTCCAGCCTACTGGTACCAAGGGGGCGTAATGTTAAAACACAACAATAAAGTTACATAAAGTTTTATTGATGTTTAACTGTACTGGAGACAGAAAACAACAAAAGTGTCCTCTTGTGATTTTTTTCTTTTTAAAGTTTATATTTTCACCTCTGTTTAGTTGTTTGTTGATTTCTTTATCCAATTGTAAAATGCTGTGAATTCTTTTGAGAAAAAGGGTGTTCTTATTATTTCTTTTATTTTACTGATGCATATACCTGTCTCCAAAAACGCTGATGTCTTAATGTCTGATGTAATTGATAATGGTGATTTTTTTTCTGATACCAATTGTTGTTGAAAGAAAACACAAGGCACAACTTGTGTTGTAATGAATAAGGCTCCTGCTTTTGGAAATCAGAAGTGAACTTGTCCAACACTCTCACTTGGGGCATGATTAGTGTCACTCACCTTTGTTCCAGATGTTATATCCACAGCATCTGCAATATCTTCCTGAGAGATCGTACATGTGTCCTCATCTTCCTCTCCTTCAAGAAACCTGAGATCAGAGAGAAGCCCATCAAACCCAGGCTTTCAATCAAAGTCTTTAAGGGACATTTTCCTAATTTAATTGGTCACATCGTCCACAGTGACCTGAAGAAAACTAGACATTTTACCCTGCGTCCTCTGGGAGTAGGAGGTCAAACCGCGCAGCTTGTTTCTGAGCCATTTTTGAAGTTTCTTCGGAGCGAGATATCACATCTTTCAGCTTGTAATGTTGCTGCCGACGCTGTGAAGAGAGCATTTTTTAAATGAGATGTTGGCTGATTGCAACCATAATATCCTTTACTTACCAGATATGAGACCGTGACAGACAGGGTTGTTTACCTTTTTTATTTTCTCTTTCCTCTTGAACTTCTGCAGCCTGTCTTGTGGAATAGGAGCAGGACCAGGGAAAGGGTCTGATTTCTAAAGGGAGTATGAGAGAAAATACACAGAATTTACTTTGTTGGCACTAGAATAATGCTGCAGCTAATGCACAGCTGGATGAGTTTTAAAATAGCACAATGTCTTCAGTTTTTATTGACATTCAATTGATTATGGAGTCAAGTATATAATCTTAAAACTTAGAGGGATAAGTGGTTAACTGCTCAAAGAAAAAACCAAAGCATACATTTAAAAAGAATACAAGCCTCTTTCAGGTATAACGAAATTTATCAGCTTACGACTGCGGCAAAGGATGTAAATGAAGACATCATGCAAAAGTTCATGCAAAAAATTTCAATGGGTCTCTCAATATTTGCAGTTAACTTGAAAACCTTGTAGGCTGCACTGTCGAAAAAACTAGGTTACTACACCCTCTGATGGATTATGGACAATACTGTACAGTAGAAAGTAGCGATGTATATTATTCCATATCAGAATGGTGAGAAAAAGACAATAACAAAGGACGACAGAGTGTTTGTTTGGTCCGGGGTCCATCCTACAATTGGATAATGGCCCAGAACATTAGAGGAAGTGAATCTCCACACACCACCTAACACCTCCTCTCTGACTCTGAGAATGTTTGGGGAGACACAATCAACATTGCTACTCTTCTGTGTAAACTGGAGGTGGGATTAATTGTCAACACGTCGATATGCATTTCCTTCTACTCAGCTGTCCATCACACTTCGCAGTCGCCATTTCAAAAGCTATATTCATCCTTTTTCTCATTGGTTACACTCACAAATTACTGACATAATCATCCTGTTTATAAATTCTTAATATCATACATGTTTGATAATTAAAAATGACTCTGAAACACACAATCAGATAATCTGGACTAAACATATGTACCAAGCAACTTTCCAGACCCGATTTCTCCTTTAATTCTAGGGGGCCAGAATCAGGCCTAAATCGGCCCCAATAGTTCATTAGTCTATTGTACATTTTACAGACTATACTTACATAGTTTCACATAGTAAAAGTAACATTTTTAATGCATTACTTTCAAAATTTCAACCATGTAGCATAGTAGTTTTACTTAAATAACAGGTCTGAATACTTACTCCACTGTACTGCAGTATTCAGAATATTCTGAGCATCAGGCAGTGTGGAGAAAAATCATGTCATGGAACATTAAGTACAAACAAAAAGAGGAAAACGTATATATTCAAATGATCTATTCCCATTAATAAGAATCTTTACATGCTTTTGGTTTGGACGGACAAATACTGCGATGCTATGCAGACATCAGACCACCACTCTTCAGTTAGACAGATTTTAATCGATCTGAATGGTGACAGCAGTTGTTCATCAGCATTTTCACCATGAGAGGATATCGAACGGGTGACAGCGGCATTCTGATGCTGAGCTGATCAACCACAACCACTTTCCTTCTCTCATGATAATAATAATATTATCATTATAATTATAAAACTAATTCTGTGATGTAAGAATTTATGAGTGGAGATTAGAACTTAAAAAAAAAGGCCAATAAAATGATTTCTTACTCCTGATATGAATTTCTTTCCCCCTTTTTGAGCCTCCTCTTGCTTTCTTTTCCTCATCTTGGGTTCCTTCTGCTGCCGAGCTTCTCCTCCGTCTCCTTCCGCTTGTTTTTCATCTTTCCCCTTCTCCTCCCAGTACCGGACCGGAGGCTGTAAAAGAGGAGCACACAGGTATCATGTCAGGAGCGTTGACTTTAGGAGGAGCACACAGGTATCATGTTAAAAGAGCTGACTTTAGGAGGAGCACACAGATATCATGTGAGGGGAGCTGACTTTAGGAGGAGCACACAGTTATCATGTGAGGGGAGCTGACTTTAGGAGGAGCACACAGGTATCATGTGAGGGGAGCTGACTTTAGGAGGAGCACACAGGTATCATGTGAGGGGAGCTGACTTTAGGAGGAGCACACAGGTATCATGTGAGGGGAGCTGACTTTAGGAGCAGCACACAGGTATCATGTGAGGGGAGCTGACTTTAGGAGGAGCACACAGGTATCATGTCAGGAGCGTTGACTTTAGGAGGAGCACACAGGTATCATGTGAGGGGAGCTGACTTTAGGAGCAGCACACAGATATCATGTGAGGGGAGCTGACTTTAGGAGGAGCACACAGGTATCATGTGAGGGGAGCTGACTTTAGGAGGAGCACACAGGTATCATGTGAGGGGAGCTAACTTTAGGAGGAGCACACAGGTATCATGTGAGGGGAGCTGACTTTAGGAGGAGCACACAAGTATCATGTGAGGGGAGCTGACTTTAGGAGGAGCACACAGGTATCATGTGAGGGGAGCTGACTTTAGGAGGAGCACACAAGTATCATGTGAGGGAAGCTGACTTTAGGAGGAGCACACAAGTATCATGTCAGGAGCGCTGACTTTAGGAGGAGCACACAGGTATCATGTGAGGGGAGCTGACTTTAGGAGGAGCACACAGATATCATGTCAGGAGCGCTGACTTTAGGAGGAGCACACAGGTATCATGTGAGGGGAGCTGACTTTAGGAGGAGCACACAGGTATCATGTGAGGGGAGCTGACTTTAGGAGGAGCACAGAGAGATTCGTGTGTTCGCTTGGAGAAGCACATTAGCTCTGCGCTAGTTGACGCTAACCTGCTGTGACTGTGTGTCTGTTAACTGCTTATATAAAAACACCGACACTCTTCTACTGACGAACATTTTCACTCATGATCTAATCACATAATAATAATCACCTCCTTCTTCTTCTTCTCCTCCTTATTCTCCACGTGTGGATCGGTCGCTGCCGCCTCGCCGGTGGTCGCCATCTTTGTTGTATACGTTTGTCAGTCCCTGTGAGGCCGCATGTGAAACACGTCATTTCCTGTTTCATATTCGCTGCTCTGTTTTTATTTCATTTAATGAATTCTTTGAATCTATTTTATATTTTAAGTTGCTGTTACACAAAACTGAATAAAATATATCAAGCATTTTACACATGCAAACGTGTAATTTTAAATTGTATTTACGTAAGTAATTATGTTCAGAATGATGTTAGGCTTTAGAATTATAAGGACAATTGGACAAATTTCTATCTTTTTTATTGAAACTGCTAAAATACTTACATACATCAATTAATTAATGCAGAAGTAAATAAGTTAATACATAAATAAATTAGGGAAAAGGCTTATTATGTATTTCTACATTTATTTATTAATTTATTTCCACGTTTGTACGGAAGCCCTAAAGGGTCGTACATACATACATTTTATTCCACCCGTTTTCCCGTGATAACGAGATAATTAATTCGAGATCTCGAGAAAACAAAACGTATTAAATCATTGCAGGAAACATCATTTAGTGTAGCAGGAGAATACCGATCACCGCATCACATATCTCTTCAATCAAGGCCTGACACAGGCTGAAATAGCTTTATGCCTTGCTATAGATAATGTACACATTAGTGTGCGTCATCTGAGAAGACTACGGAAGCCGAGAACGGCCATCGATTTTTTAATTTTATCATCTCGTTATCTCGATATAACAAAGATCGTTTTCTCATGATAACGAGGTATTTTTCTCGTTATCACGGGAAAGCGGAGGAAAATTATCTCGTTATCACGGAAAAACGGGTGGAATAAAATTTATGTATGTAGGACCCTTTAGGGCTTCCGTACATCTGTCCATTAGTTTATTTATATATTTCTATTTCAAAAGTTTTCTATAATATTAGAATTGTCATATTTTGCAATCCAAAATTAATGAACTTAATTTTCTCATTCTTGTGGTTGTTTTTCTGCCTCTTTGAAGACATTTTACTTTGTAACTCTTTGTAGTTGTTTGACCTTTTTACAATATATGGTAACTGTGAGTTTATGGATGAATGACTGACATTCCTCCATTTATTACCATGCATGTTAAAAGAACATCTAACTGCAGTTGTGCTTATCCATTCTCTTCTCACCAAATCGTATGACCTCAAAATGAGTAGCGTATGTTTTGACAGTTCCCAAATGGCCAATATTGTTTAAGTGCACTGTTTGTCTGTTGAGGCTCCAAGATTCTTCAAAAGAATTTCACTTAGCACCACAAGGTTAAAAGAACTTCTCGTAATGAAATCAATTCAATGTTATATGAAATTGTTATCCAGTCATTTCTCTTGTTCAAAGTTGTGATTCACACAAACACAGATCTGCCAACATGACTTGAACTATGTTGAGTCTGATAATGTCTTATTCAATGGTATTAAGCAATTCCTTCACATTTACATTAAATATGTGTGCTCCACATGTTTCTGGGAAAACAGGGGGCTGGAGAGACTGGGCTCCAATTACGAACGGGAGCGTGTTACACAACAACTCCTGAGAGAAAAATGTACATTGGAAGAGAAAAGAGAAGAGTCGAAGCAGCATTTTGCATTTAACTTAATCCAGACTTTTTGTGGGCTTCACTTTGATGGAGTTAATTTTCTTGTTAAGCATGGAATGAGAATGTAGTTGTGCATGAAAGCAGAAGAAGGTGAAACATTTTCAACCCCTCCTCTCTTCAAGATCTCTCCTCTCTTTAACAGCATCTGTTTTTCTGGTTAGGACACCACCGACATGTTTGCCTGTTTCCTATTTACTGTCTCTCTGTCTTAAGATGAGCCTTGCATGTTACTTTCTTGAACCATCTGACTTCAGTCTCCACATCTGGAAACAGTATTTCCCCTTTGCTCCACAGTATTAACATGCTGCATCTTGTTCATTGTTCTTTGTACTTTTTTAATATTTCCCTCTCAATGAATCAGCCTGTGGGAACATTCACATCATCCAGGAGATTTACTTTTATTCATCTCTTTCTCTTTATATAAGAATGAGGCACCATATATCTCACCATATAAATTGATAGATAGATAGATAGATAGATAGATAGATAGATAGATAGATAGATAGATAGATAGATAGATAGATAGATAGATAGATAGAAAGATAGATATATAGAGATGGATAGATAGATAGATGTTAAATGTAGTGTGCATATAAAATGATGAGATGTTATGTAAAAAAGGGGCATGAATCTGTTTTGAAACTTTACTTAAATTGAAGACACAAAGTTTTTCCCTCTGAGTGTTATGAATAAAGTTGGTTGAGAAGCAGAAGAGTGGAAGTGAAGTCAGATTCTCTTTCCTCATGTTTCCTCACAGATGAAGTGTTAGACTGTTCTTCACGTCCTTCATTCACCTCAGGACGTTTCACGTCGAGATCAAGAAGTGGTTGAGAAAGAACAAGAAGAAGTTTCAGACTCTCCACTGCAGATTAAAGAATAACACTGTAGGTAACAGTCTGTAGTGTACTGGATGTACACTGTAGATTCTTGATAACAGATTCGTTGGGCGTTCTCTGGGAGGCGGTCATTAAAATCACGACTCCCGAGTGGATCTCAGAAGAGGAGGTTCTGCTGTGGAAACTGAAGGTAACAAAAGACTTTTACTTTCCGAACGAGTGCTCTCAGGTTTAGAGTTTGTCAGGTTTGCAGGCTGCAGATCGACGTGTTATCCTCTCTCGAGTAAACTGTGTGAAAGTTTGCAGCGAGTCGAGTTCTCGCAGTTTCCGGTTCCCGGAACCATCAGAGCAAACCTGACACAACAAACCACAGGTTCTTTGTGGTAAATTTTGCATTCGGTTCTTCTGTCATGATAGAAAATAGAAAAAGGTTTGACTCAAGCTGCTCTACACTGTAAAACACACGTCCTGGTGAAGAGCTGTGAACTGACTGAGCTTCTGAAGGTTACTTTGCCTCAGCTGACTTCTGCAGGACGATGTGGACTCACATCAGAAATAGAATAAAACAGTCATCTTTATTTGTTTTGGATGGTTTGACAAAGAGATTCTTTCTTCCTTCAAAATGCTGCAGGGTATCAAAGGGACTCCGTCAATAGCTGACGTGTGAGACCACACACACACACACACACACACACACACACACACACACACACACACACACACACACACACACACACACACACACAGAGCAGTTCAGTTCAGTTCAGTTCAGTTGATTGTAGTTAGCTGTGTGTTATTTCCTGAAATAAACAACTCTTGCATTGCAGTTACTACTTATAGAATAATAGAAATGTGCAAACTTGTATTTCTACTGCAGATTTATTTTTGCAGGTTTACAAAACCTTAATTACAACAAAAAACGTTTTAGAAAATGACGTCAACATCACTTTACAAGTTCAAATTCTTAATTGACCTGAATTTGATCCCATACATTTGCATAGGGCCATATATGGTGCAAACAAGTGACACAGAACTCAAACATCTGAATCCTGCAAAGTTAACCTGGATTAAATAACCATAGATAGAAATTAACTCTCCGACAAGGATGTTATGTTTTATCTTTGCATTAGTTAACTGGGCATCATTTTCACTTTCTTTAACATTTTTCTTTAACATTTTTCTGGGAAATCATTGTTCATTGATTTCCCAGAAAACAATTAATGAATCTTGAAGAATAAGATCCAGAATTTTTAGGGGACTGATGGTAAACTAATTTAACCTCTGTCCTGAACTCAACTTTACTTGTTTGTCAAGTCAGATTTGTCTTGGCACATGGCAAAATGTGCAAACCTACATTTGTTCATTTCAGAAAGTTGTGCAACCTGTCACAGGTTCCTTTTTAAAAACACAAATCAAGAGTAGACTTCCAGGATCCATAAACTATAAACATCTTACCACTTGGCTTTGACCTTTGATCAAAACTTGGAGGCACACACCTCAATGTAGATATTACAGTCAACAGGAGTGAACCAGAGAGGCAAACAAGCATTGTATTCAGAGGGTGCCAGAAACAAATCTATTATGTCATCAAAGGAACACTTAATAGGCTTATTAGGAAATGTTGCAATGTTTGCATTTCCCTCTATTTCTAACAGGGGTCAGCAGGATTGTTTTTTTCTCCTTAATGCACTAACCATTAAAGTTATTGTCATATTGATATTTTCCAACAGATGGATCAGATACCTCGACCAACAATCTTTGAATTCCATGGAGTCTTCATGTCCAAATACTTCACTGAAAACTGGGACAACGTACAAAGCTTCGTAGCGAGACCAGATGATATTCTCATAGCTACTTATCCTAAAGCAGGTGGGGTTGTGTGTTTGACAGCGCAGCACTTGAGGCGTCACAGTTATACCCATGAATCCATTATTTTATGTCGATGAATGCCCAGAACAGGCCTCTCAACAGTATGTTTGCATATGTGTTTTAATTCCAGGGACCACGTGGGTCTCTTATATCCTTGATTTGCTGCATTTTGAGCAGGTGTGTCCCGAGCGTATGGCATCCATCCCCATTCATGAGAGAGTGCCCTTCCTGGAGATCAGTGCACCGTTTCATACTAAAGGTTGAATCATGTGCTCACAATCACATTTATGTAACATTGTAAAACAATAATGTCTGCATATAAATTTGAATTGTCACTTATTGCCATAATGACAGGATTTTTATTGTGTCTTATATTTTTGTGGACACATTTTCATAACCTTTGTGATGCACAAAACAAATGTTACACCCCTGTTCGAACTAGTAAATGATATGATTTGATATTGAAACTGGGCATGAGTGTGGCATGTTGACTCTATAGCACCTCCTTATTCCTTCTTCTGGCTGTAGGGGTGCTTGGAATCTCATGAAAACTCTGCTTTTGCATCAGAAGTGACTAAACTTCATACCTGATAAAGGTCTAGAGTGAGATAAAATACTGTGTATGTACAATATACAAATACAGTATATGAGCTCAGACAGTCAGAGAGATGCAAACAGTTAAAGCTTTAGCTACTTTCAATTAAAATGGTGTTGTTTAGTGTGGTTCCACAACAGTTTACACTGCATCCTCAGTTTTGATCACACACACTCCATGACATATGTACTAGGTATTGACACATTTACTCAGACAAATATATGTACTTGTAAGACCTTCTATTGCTTGATGATCATGTGTCAATATCACCAGTTTTAATTGTGTAAATTCATAAGGCCATCTAAAATGTCCATAAAGCACCTGACAACAGTTTTAGTGTTGAAATCATGTTGTTCTCTGGTATTTAAACAAGTCTAATTGTGCATTAATCAGTCACAGACAAATCCTTCTCTTCATAAAGGCAAAGACCTGGCGGACCAACTTCCCACCACTCCTCGTCTAATTAAAACTCATCTACCAATCCAGTTTGTACCAAAGTCCTTCTTGGAGCAGAACTGCAGGGTAAAGCCCTGAGAGATTGATCATTTATGGAACGAACTTTGTGTCCTATTTATATTTATATTTTCTATTTGACTCTCTCTGCAGATTATCTACGTTGCTCGTAATGCAAAGGATTCAGCAGTGTCCTATTTTCACTTTGGCCGCATGAACTGCATCCAGCCAGATCCAGTTGACTGGAGCACCTTCTTGCAGGATTTCAAGGAGGGAAAGAGTGAGTTCAAATTAGTGTTCATATAAATGGAGTCTCAAGTTCCCCCATTTCCTTTCTAAATGTTCCTTCATGTATTGTCGTGTGGCTTTAGCGGTGTTTGGATCTTGGTATGACCACGTGACCGGCTGGTGGGAGAAGAAAAAGTCATATTCCAATATTCACTACATGTTCTATGAGGACCTGGCTGAGGTAAGCTGAGGGTTGTTTGTGTCTGTGCTTTCAAATGAATGGTGGGCGAAGATCTGCTCCTACCCATCATCAGAGGCAGGGTAGGGGTGAGCAGGAGAGCAGGGAGAGGTTGGGAGTCAGGTGATGGAGATGGGGAGGAGACTCTAGGATATGTAGTGGATGGATGAAGAGGAGCAGGACCTGCTATCTATCTATAACTAGTACAGTCAGTAAAATGCTTTTTTAGCCAGCATCATATATGGCTTCACATCTTACTCTCAGCAAGAAAGCAAGTGAGCATAATACAGCAGTAGTAAGAAGTTGAATTCAATTTTGTGCTCAATAAAATGTTCACAATAAAATGCCTTTAAAAGATTCTGGGAAATGTTTTGTCATTTTGCATTTACTGTATGTGCTGCCACTGCGGCTGTTCAATATGTTCAGGACACTGGACGAGAGATAGACCAGCTCTGTTCCTTCATCGGTTTGTCTCCTCCGGCCGAGAAGAAGGAAAGAATCGCGACTGGAGTGAAGTTTGAAAACATGAAACAAGACAAAATGGCCAATTATTCCACTGTTAAAGTGATGGACCACAAGGTGTCTCCTTTCATGAGAAAAGGTACGGTGAAGGAGAAATCTGCTCAAACCATAATCACTAATCTCATTATGTTTCCTGACTGAGACTCTGTGGCTCTGCAGGGAAAGTTGGTGACTGGAAGAACCACTTCACTGTTGCTCAGAATGAAGAGTTCGACGAAGACTACAAGAAAAAGATGAAGAATCCCACGCTGAAGTTTCGCACAGAGATTTAGAGGTCTGGCCCGTTTGCTTAATGAAACATTCCTGAACCGTTCTTTGATCAAATAATGTGAGACAGATGTTTAATTTCGATTTTTGGTAACAAGAAAATGATCTAATCAATCTGATAATAGGATCAATTATCGAAGCTTTACTTTGACTTCTATGAGCCTGATGTTTTACTGTGATGTTGATCAATTATTAATCAATCGATTTTAAATTTTGTTGCACATTTCATATAGAAGTAGTCTCAATGTATGTATAATATAGAAACCATTAAAAGAATGGGATAGAAAATGCATATTGACACTTCACTAGAGTAAAATAACCAACAGACATACACACTCACACACACTCTCACACACACACACTCACACACACACACACACTCACACACTCACTCACACACACACACACACACTCAAACACTAACCGTTAAGAGAGAAAATAAATGTTTGCTTTTAAAAGAAAGCACAGCTGCAGCAGATCGTTTTAAATGCATATTGAAACTCTGCACCAATGTAATAACCAAGAGCAAATGTATGACACACAAACACACCTCAACTACCAAAAGCATGAGAGAAAAAAAATGTTTTAAATTTGCTTTTGAAAGAAGAAGCAGTTGCAGCAGATCTCAGGTCAGTGAAAAGGGTCATCGCGACTCCGTGCATCATCACCTCGATTACTTTTGAGTCCAGCTACATTAAGGAGACACGTGCTTGATGATCTGACGGATCTGGTTGTGTTATAGTCTGTGACCAGGTAAGAAATGTATGTGGGAGCCATACCATTTAGGTCCTCGTACACCAGTGGTAATACTTTGTCAAACCTAATTTGATAGAAATGTACCGTATCTACTGTTAAGCTGTGAACTCATGGTCCTGGAAACAATCTAAATTAAAGGAACTAACTTTTGCATATTTTTCCACTCCGCCTGTTTCTTGGTTTAATTTGCCACTTATATAACTATAAATTATAGAAAGGTTCATACCTCTGCCAGGTCTAACCATAGACTGTATATAAAGATGGACGTACTGTCCGTGACGTCACCCGTTGGTTTCTGTAGAGTGAAAATGAGGCTCGTAGTGGGCGTTTCACCCGGCGCCATCTTGCCGGGGCCTGACTCCTCCTAGTTCCGGGCTAACCCATAAATGGGCAAAAAGGCGGCGCGCGAGTGGACGCTAGGCGGGCCGAGTGAAGACTGACAACCGAGCCACGCCCACAGAGCTTATAGTTTCCTGGTTAGCTCAGGCTAAGGAGCTAGGCTAAATGCTACCCGCGACTGCTAACCGGCTAGCGCTGCGGTGTTGTTGCTCCGGGATGGTCGCGGTCATAACATCGAACCGAACAGAGGTAAGTTACCCTGAAACTTTACAAGAACAAAACCTATTGATTTATTTATTATCATAATCATACCACATATACTTACATTCCTCAAGTGGTTTTTGATGTTATTGTGGTAATTCACCGTTTATTTAACACATCTAATGAAGTTTGAAGCAAGTTAACTAGCTTTAGTAAAGAGTTGTGTTTTGTCATTTGATTGTAATTTTAATAAGTTAATATTAATAAGCTGCATGTGATACAGACTTGTATAACCGCCATTACTATTACAACCTCTTTTTTTAGCCTGTTATGAATTCACAGTGAATTAGACTCAGTGCAGATGTGTAATTATATGACAGTTTAGATGTGATTATAATCTCCACACACCACTGTTGTAAACAGTGCTCATATTTATTATATATGTATATATATTATATATCTGTTTTAACACTGTGAGAAGTTGAGGGACTTGAAGTGGACTGTTATCAACAGCACTGTGAGAGATTATCACCCTTGAATATTACAGATGTGGTAGAAAGACATTTTATATATTTATACAATGTTTATTTCTTTTAGTACATCAGTTTGGCTGAAATCTGTGGTGCTTCCACCTGCTGAACACAGAATAAACTGTAAGTACCCGTCTTGGCTGCTTAACACAGCTGATATTACATGTGTCAAAATTATTGTATTGTACAGTATCTGTAAATAATCATGTTTCTCCTCTGTTCCTTAATATCTACAGATGTGACAATGATTTTAGCATAAAACATCCTTTAACATGACTTTTTTCATTTCATGAAGCACTGCAACACCTGATGTCCTCAGAATCCACTGTGGCAGCAGCAACAAGGTGGAGATCGGCAGCTTCAGGCTGGTCAACATGATAATAATATTGAGTCAATTTCTATATCCATTATGGTTGGTAAAATTAACACTATCACAACAATGTTCATCTTTTACTTTCTGATTTAATAAACCTTAGATAAAAAGTGTTGTCTTTTCTTTTTTGACATAAGAGACAGAACACGGTCAGCACAGCTGTGTCCCTCAGGTTCCTCCGTCTCTAATAAAATGACAGGAAACATAAAAGTATGGCATTATTGCAGAGATACGTGTTACTTTCAAACAAAGTCTGTGTCCTTATATTCTGTGGATATTTAAGTATGTATCTGAATATGGTTTGGGATTAAACAGTGTACTACAATGAATGTGCAGTATGGAGTTATTTCACATTAAAAGTATTGCATATATAATGTAATGCATCATGTGCAATAATGTGCTTTAATTGTTAGTAAGTTATGAAAACAGGTCTATACCTGGTAGGTAAAGTGTTCATTCATAAATAAAGTCCAGCTCAATAAGTTTCACACTGCAGCAGCTGCACTAACGTTATTTCTGAACCAATAATCTAATAAAACATTATTACTGAAGTTACTCACAGTAACGTAGTCAAATAGGTTGGCGAGCTGAACAACTTTACATAACGTTAAATATCTAACTTGATGATATTCACTAAACACACAGTCGCCTTCAGTTTAAAAGATTTATCACCATAAACTCTAACGCTCCTCTCTCCGCTGTGTGGACGCTTCATGTCGGGTTAATAACTCCCATCCCTCCCGTTAGCATCGCCGTTACTGCTGGTATCTTGCCTGGAGGTTAGCGGAGCTAAGCTAACCAGCCAGGTAACAATGATACCTGCTCATCACTACTGACACGTAAATCAAAGACAGTACTTTACTCACCACAGACACTGCAGCACAGACGTCTTCCACTTCTCCGTCAGGACATCAGCCGAACAACAGACGATGATGTTCACATGTGAGTGAAAACTCCTCCACAGACTCGTGCTCGGTGACGGTGATTAGCCTGTTAGCTCCGGTGAAGCCGAGCAGACCGCAGGCTAACAGCCGGAGTGACGAGCTAACGGTGACGTCACGTGTCAATCAAGTGATAATTATTCATAATTTCAAACCTCTATATTATCGAAACGAGCGAGTTAGAAAAAAATTCACCCCCCCCAGAGTTGTCATGGAGGAAGAACTTACTGATTGAGACTAAACCCGTTTTTTGAACCAGGCTGTAAACACGTTTAATTCTGCTCTAAAGTCGGGCTTTTTAACATGGGAGTCAATGGGAATTGACTCCCTCTTGGAGCCAGCCTCAAGTGGCCACCCAGTGAACTGCAGTTATTTGCACTTCCGTATTGGCCTCAGCGCTCAGCCCGGGATGTTGCCGCTTGGGTCTAACACCATATCTTGGCATGTTATAAATTTGGTTCAGTGTTCTTCAACTAATAATAATAATGATAATGATACAGTTACATACAGTACTCATGTGGCCATTAATTACTGGCAGGAGTCAAGGCTTTTTAGTATTTGGGTCAGCTCTAGATGGCCTCATGTCAACATGGACCAGAGTCTCTTGATGTGTTCTATGCCACAAGGACTCAAAGCTGTTTTGAAAAGAGCAAGGAGAAAAACACTAAAATGTTTAAAAAGTGACAAAGTAAAAGCAGACAAACAGGAAAAGTTGTAAATAAACTAAAGCACTGCCCAGACTATGATCACAATAAATAGAGACAGGTTTTCAAAGAGAGGGGAGGAAGGACACACAGTTTCTTCACACATCATCAGCGATCGGAGGACAGGCTGAAGAATGTAAGTAAGGTATGTCTCTGGATCACTTGGTTTTCAAAGGTACTCATGTGATGTATTGTTTCCTGTTTTCAAGATATGCTCACTTTCCATTACCATGAAACTTGTGATCGGGAGTTAATTAAAGGAGAATTAAATTCATATTATGAGATCCGGCATTTTCCATTATTTTTTGTGAATTTTTTAAGAAATAATACAGATATTGGTGTGAAAACTCCTGCACATTTACAGAACTTATCTCAGCAATGTTTGTGACCATCTTTGTCAGAAATGTTTTCAGATTTCTCATAATTTTATCCACTTCCTTACTTCTGAACTCTGTACTCCTGTGTTCATAAGCCACAGTGTCCATTGTAGCACATGTTGTATATGGTGGACAAGAAAGCAGAGAAGAAAGAAAAAGATGCTGTTGGTGACTGGAGGAATCATTTTACTGGTCAACAGAACAAGTTAATCTTGAATAAAAATATTGTTTCTTGTGGCTGATTATTTCCACTCTTCCTGTTTCCATTTTTGTAACAAAACACAACCAAAATGACTGAAGAATAAGACAGTCAGGAGATTTTGAGGTTCCTCAATTTTATTTTGGATCCAGACACAAAATGCAGCAAGAAATACAAGAACAAAAGTTCAATGAGCAAAAGAAATGAATCAAAATAACACTGTACTCCTGTACTGTGTCTACAGACTGGAGAGGGTACAATGATTTGTATCTTCTATGGCACTTACTGCTTCGTAGAGGGGAGGACACTATGGGGCGCTGGAGGTACAGACCTGGTCATGAAGAAAAAGATGTAACAGCGAGTACTGGTGCACTGAAATCTTACATGTGCATTGGAATGTTGACAACACAAGGCCATTGTACTGCAAAATACTTAACAAGTCAAATATCTCACATCACTGGGAGGAGCTGCAAGTCACCCTGAGGTAACTGGAAAACAAGTCAGGGATTGGCGCTCAGTGGTAACAGAGGCAAGAGTTACGTTTTACTCCAAACTCCACTTGGGATAAAATGTCAAAATATAATAAGATATTCACACGAGCATCCAAAATAGTGTTTCAGTGAGCAGTCTTAGTTTTCAATAGTCTAAACCTTGCAACTTTAAATCTGAAGAAAGGGAAACACTGGCTTATTTTCAGGATAAAAGTGTTTTTTGTTTCTTTCTTTACCGTTGTAATCATTTAATGACAGAAAAAATAAAGTAGAAATCAAAATCCTGCAGACCATGGCCGCTAAATATGTTTTTGCAAAACCTGCATCATGATTACAATACTGAGCACAGCCCAGAAAGTCCTCGACATGCACGTCATGTATCAACTATCACGGCTCTGCATGTCCTCAACAGGCCACAATCTGATGTCAGAATAGAGCAACTTTCTGCACAAGCAATACATCAGATTGTCTTTCACAGTAACAACTATTAACTGTTTCAAATACACCTTTATTCATGAACATCAAAAAATAACTGTATTTACATTGTTGCTTATACATCGTATAGTTGAAAGATATTTTCCTCTAGAGTAGTAAAATACTTTAGTGCTCAGGCGTTCAGTCAAGTGCTCTGATAACGAGTAACTAGAACAGTTCCCAGGTTCATGCCAGGCCAGTCGCATGTGCTGCAGCCAGTGGTGCTATGTAACAAAGTACATTCACTTCGTTAATGTACTTAAATACATGTTATATGTAACTTAACTGTACTTGCGTAGATTTATTTAGTTTTTTCACTCCACTTCATATATCAGCAAATGTCTGTAGTTTCTACTCCACAACATTTTTACAATGCAAAGCTTAACACGTTCTTTTGTTTATTTTATTATTATTATGTGATAATAATAAAATTGGTCCTCTGATAGAATCAGAGCTGACAGGTGACATCAGATCATCTTAGAAAAGGCCACCGCCGAGACACAGCCATTAGTTATGCCTCATCCATGGCCGTATTTAAAAGAGATAGGATTTTTGAATCAGATTCAGATATACAGGCACAGTTAACGGTGTCTTCTTGCTTTGGGAAGATGCTGCACTCTGCAAGTACTTTTACTTTGAATAATTTAAGTATATTTAAATAAAAGTACTCATTTACTTTTAGTCAAGGAGAAATTTTGTTGTGGTACTTTTACTTGAGTACACTTTTGTCTATTTTTGTGTGTTTTTACTACAGCAAAATGTTTGAATACTTCCTCCAACACTGGCTGCAGCTCTGCAAAGCTGTGAAGCATCTAATTAGATAAAAGATCAAACTGTGTGAATCAACTCAATGTAAATGATTATGATTCATATTCTAAGTTAGATTCTGTAAAAATGCATTCAGAGGCTTCAGTTGTACATAAGTTGCAGGAGCTTTTTCTTAACAGCAAAATGTCACGATCAAATGCATTTACCTCACATGTGAATGCTTGAAATTCATTTTAGAACAGACAGTTTCAGCAAAAGCTAAAAGCCTGGGCAACAGTTTCACGCGTAAGCATGCCTCTGCATGTCTCTGACTGTTGTTCACCGCCTGCCTCTTTATGTAACCAGCTTCACATTGACATACAAGGCAGAATAGAAGACGACGACAACAACAACAACAGCGGCGGCAGCATGTTAAGAGCTTAGAAGTAGTAATCCATAGCTGAGTCACTATGATACTGGTATGACGCTATAGAGAATTAACCCAAACAATGGGTTTGTAAAACCATTAAAAATAGCACAGAACCAACCAAGGTTATTTATGGCACATCTTTACATCACAGAGCAAACTGAAACATGGAAGACGGAGAATAAACTTCATGAAAACAATGGAATTCACGACTGTTGACATGCAGACAGGTTTTCACAGAGACGATATAGAAATTGGAGCCACATTTCAAACTTACTGAAACTAATAATGTAAATAAAAATATGTTCATGTTGACAGATTTCATGATATGAAACTATACCATAGATTTCTTACTTGATGGTAAAATTGTATCTATAATCATGACAACCTCCACAGCTCCACACCTGCTGAACAGCTGCTCTCAGCAATAAAATGTGTGTATGGTCCCAGTGTAACTGAAGTGTCAATGTGATGCAGGTGTGTGTGTGTGTGTGTGTGTGTGTGTGTGTGTGTGTGTGTGTGTGTGTGTGTGTGTGTGTGGGGGGGGGGGGCTTTGAAAAGAAAAAGAGTTAGAGAGAAATGGAGAGTTAGATGGAGAGTAACTGTGCTTTAGCTCCCAATTTTACTCCCAGAGTAAAAGATTTAACACTTCAGTTCCACAAACACACTGTCGTTGAACCCTTTCACAAGGTAAACAGATTTTTATTATGTGTGTTGAAGGAACAATGTTTGTTAAATGGGTGTGTGTGACGTACAGTCGTTGGTCCTCATGTCCTCGGTTTGGTTCATAGGTCAATGATTTCACTGTTCACACTGGCAGAGTCGTCATGTCGACTGACCTCCAGGTAACTCCGTGATCCCGCCGGCCTCCCAGCCCTTCCCCGCACCCTCTCTGAGTCTGGAGTGATGAATGGCCGCGTGTCATCCACCCCGTCCTCCCCTAGATGCCCTGTAGATATTCTGGTCGGACGAAGCGACACAGGGCAGGACACTGATGAGGGGACACTTGTCACCCCGTTCCCAGCCCACCTGTGACCCTGATGGGAAGGTGTGGGGGGTGCAGTCACCTGCCTGCTGGGTACACTGCTGAGTACGCTGCCACCTAGTGGCATTGACGACTCTGTCGGGGCCTCGCTGCTCTCAGAGAGCATCTGAGGATCACTGTTCCTGCGGAGCCAGGGTCCCTGGCTGACCCCTGAGCCCGGGGAGGGAGACTGTGAGGTTTGGTTGAAGGGATAAAATAGGCTGCCTCCTTCCAGTAGGTGTTCCCTGTGCAGAGCCTCATCGATACTACGGGTCAGGTTGATGGGAGAGGGGGGGCGTAGATCAAACTCACATAGAGACAGGGAAGTGTCCTTATCCTGATCCAGGCTGCCACTCACTGAGCGATGAGGAGGACGTCCCAGCGCCTGCAGTCTCAGCAGGGAGCCTGTGGAGCCATCAGATATGCCTCGTTCTGCAGAGTGGCCCCTATGGTTGCGCCCCCTGTTGTTGTCTTTGACATAGCGTGGCAGAGCAGTGACCTGCTCGTGGTTCTGGTTCCTGATCAGACTTTTACTGATGTCAGCTCCAGGACGTTCCTGACCAGCCCAGTTGTTAGGCATCTCTCCCGGTCCTCCTCCTCCTACTACTCCTCCTCCTACTACTACCCCTCCTCCTCCTCCTACCCCATTGCTGTCAGATTTTCTGCACGGCTTCACTTTCAGGCTCTGCACTATCTTGGACCAGCAGGTATGTCTTTGAGTGGACCCAACAGATTGGCCAGGGGATGGCAGGTCTCCAGCTGCTCTGCCGTCTGCTCCACCCTCCTCCCTTCCCTGGTAACCTTGGGGCCTCCAGAACAGCCATGAACCCAGGAGAAGGAGCGAGAACCCCCAGGAGAGCTCCAAGAGCCGGGCCCAGAAGTGAACCAGCCACCATCCCCAGTTGAAGTGTGTCCAGTCCCCTAGCAGCCCATAGAGCCATAAGGTGGCATAAACATGCAGCCCACAGCACAATGCCCCCACAACTGCACACACTGCCAGCACTCTCCCCAGGATCACACCTATCCTCCTGCTCCCTGTCCAAGCCTTCCTCGTGCTCTGTTCAGGGACTCCAGGGTGGGGAAGCGGAGGGCAGCGTATACGTGGGAAGACATAGCAGAGAAAACCCAGACAGAGAGCCAGGCCCCAGCACAGCGACAGGACCTGCAGGGTGACGGGCACCACAGGGGACAGGGCTGGGGAGAGCAGATCAGCTGCCAGCAGCAGCGTGCACTGCAACACTGCCAACACAGCCACCAGAGGAGGACGTTCCATAGTCGAAGGTAACACACTCACCCCTGCCACCCTCATGGCCAACAATGCCAGGGCAGCATGTGTCCACACCAGCAGGTGTAGAGGCAAGTTGTAGAGCACCATAACTGCAGGGCGAGGGAGCAATTTCCGTGTGCCATAGGGGTCAATTAGAAAGAGAGTAGCCCTAAGGCCTCCGGCAAGAAACAATAGAGCGTTAGCGAGTGCAACGGCACCCCGATGAGGACAGTTTGTGGCAGGGGACAGGGTGAGGCCGAGAGCAGCTCCAGCAAACAGGAGGAGGAAGAGACTTGCTGAACCGTAGACATGAAGCTCCCAGGCGAAAGCCAGTGTCCGGCTCAGGTCACCCCAGTACAGAAATGTGCTGTTAGAGGGAATGGCACTGGGAGAGGGGACTGGATTATAAGTGGCGTGGGGAGCTTGGTGAGTATGTCCCAGGAGAGTAGAGCGGTTCCTCTGACCAATACCACTCTGGTAAGTGGGGAAAAACCTTATCCGTGTGACTGGGACTACACCGGTGGTGAGGAAGGAAGGTTTTCCTACAAAAAAAAAGAAACAGAGATTTGGTTTGTTGTTTTTTAAATTTACATAAATCAAATGTTACTGAATAGGAGGGAATTCCTGCAGAATGTCCTTTAACTGAAAAGTAGACTTGTACCGATAAAGTACATGAAATTCTATTTAAAGCCACTAGAGGGGGGTAGCTCCCCATCTATGTTATTAATCAGCGCTATCTGCCATTCATAGTTCTCCACAGTAACTCAGCTAATTCTACACAGAAATGAAACACATGCGCAGACAAAGTCTAATCAAACAATAAAACTAATACGATTTCAATACGCTGATTATTAAAATCTTTTTTAGTAACGGAGCAAACATTCATTCATGTTTCACATTTAATTCAAGGTGGAAGTAAAATGTGCGTGAGCTACCATGGAAGTCGCAACCAAAAAATGAATTGGAATGTGACAAGATAAACATTAGACACATTAAAACAAACACACAGATGCATATAGATACCTAAGATCTATAAAACTAAAATATAACAATAAAAAATAAAAGGAATAGAAGTAAAAATAAAATAAAATAAAATACAGATTACTGAAAGGCACGGCTAAAAAGGAATATTTTCAGTTTTTCCTTTCCCCTTGTCTCTAGTGTTGCTCCCCATCAACTATAACACTACATCACAAACCATGACCGAATGTAAAAATAACAAACCTAAACCAAAGCCAATGTTCCTTTACACAGGTCAAGTTTGGATTACACAAAGCACACACAACTGCACATGTGAGCCAAACAAGAGGCACAACAACTCAGCTAACACACGTCTGACCAAGGTCTGATAAGGTTTAATCAATAATCTAGTAAAACAATCATTAACTCATTAAATACAACGTCACATCCTCTTTATATACAGTCTATGGTCACATCACGCGTTATTGTCATCACTACATCAGACATTTTGCTGAGCGAAACTCTTCTGGAGAGCTGAGCAGTTATGGTGACTTAACTGGATTAGATTACATAATTAACAGGCTCGTCTACGTTACATACTGCAGCACAATGTCACAATGCATCTCAACCAGGAAATCTCTCTGTTTGAATGTGCAGAGTTTTACAAAGCATAAATCCCTTAATCAGACGAGACGACAACATGCAGCTCATTGTGTCTCCGTCTTGCATCGTCTCATTATGTTTGTTCAAGGCACCGCACCTCCTGTAAAACCCTGGACACTCCCAACAACATTACAATCACAGCTACTCAGCTACATAGATAACAGCATAAAAAACCATGACCTACAAATGAGAATCTTCTACTTTATGTGAACAATAATGAATATTAATATTAATACTAAATGTAATCATTTAAAAGGGTTCAGTGAGAAGAAAACAAATATGGCTTAGTGAGTGATGGGGCATTAAGAGATAGCTGTAACCTATAGAGGCATCTAGAAATATTCATAAGGAACTGTTTTACACTACAAATGTTATGACACAATTTTTCCCTTCCCGGTATTGATTCCAATACCTGGACTTGTGACAGTGTATCGACCGATACCGAGTGCGGACATGATATCGGCAGATTTAAAAGAATTAAAACTTGTATAACGTGTTTAACAGCTTTATGCTACTAACCCTGGATGTAAGTGATGACTGCTATCATTGTTGCATGGCCGAGCTCAGGTTAAACCCTTTGAAAAAAGGATGAATGTCACATGGAACTTGTTTCATCATTTAGTTTGACAGTCATAACTGAAAATGAACACCAATCAATAAATCTAGGAATAAAAAACAAAGAACTCGACAAGTTTGTTGGTTGTCCTGCTGCATGCTGTATTTGTTGAATTTAGTGCGTCGTTTGAATGTGGTTTCCAAAGTTACCTTCTGTATTTTGTTTGTTTTTCTCTTCGCCTTGGTGAACTCCTCGTGCCCTTTCATGTGATGGTCCTACAAACGCTTTATGAGATTGCTGGTGTTGTAATTGGCAACACTAGTGTCACCAAACTGAAGTTTTACACGGTACATGTTGTCGTTCTACTCCTCCAACATTCTAACTTGCTCTGGCTAAATCACTTCTTTTTTTGCCGCTCCAAAAAACTGCACTTGCCAATAGCAGTACAGCGCAACTGCTGTTTGGAGCAGTGAAGAGGAAGGAGTGATCTCTGGGAAAATAAAACTGCAGTTTTATCTGGGTGAAGCAAATACACCTTTAAGTCGTTAATTTGGATCACAGTATCTGTGCCGGTATCTGCATCAGAAAATCTCTATTTTACGGGCGCAATTAACTTGATGGATGGTGGAACTAAATGATCAGTGCTGCATAAAACACACAAACCACCAGCCGCTGGAAGCACTGAGGAGTTCATCCCCCTGTAGAAAACACTTATAAAGAAGATACGCTGACTAATGACTCACTCCGACATGTGTTTCAATTCCTGGCTCTGTCCCTCACTCCGTCCCTCCTATTACACACACACACACACACACACACACACACACACACACACCCACACCCACCACCACCCACACAAATTTCACTTTCAGACTCACATGTGTGAGCACTGCACCCAGATCACACACTCTTTTCTTTATTTTTATAAATGGTATGTTTCACTTCCTTCCCTGAAACTGCCTTTTTTTCCTCAAAGGAGCAAAATCCAGACACATTCCAGATGTGCTGATCACATTTCACAGCTGGATACACTTAAACGTACCCACACCCTTGAGTTTCTTTCACTGCTTTATACTGTATGTCCATACATTGCTATAAACTATTAAATAAATATCCTGCTCCATCTCATAGGAAATACAATCATGTTTATGTCCCAGATACAAATGTCGGCAGATATATACAAACTGTACAAACTGCTACTCTTGGATACAGGAAGTTATTTCTTTCAACGACCTGCTAAAGGCCCATTTAAAGACTTTATATGAGCTTGTGGGGCCGAAGAGCCTGAGTGTTTAAAAGTAGTTATGATGTTGTTCTCATGGTATCTAAGAGACTGGCTCATGTGTCCCATGTGTCATGCTTTTCCTTTTCCATCTACTTTTCCTCCAGTCTGCTCCCTTCATTGCTTTCCTTAGTGCATCTGGTTTTCATTACCTACCCCGCTCCCTGGACTTCTCTGCCCGTACCTTTCCTCTGCCACACTCTCACCCACCCTGTCTGCTCTCTCCCATCTGTACTCTCTTTTTCAGACTCGTCTATCTCTTTGTTTGGCTGTGAATCCACCGGTCCCCTCTTCAACCCTCCCCTCTTTCCTCCTGCTCATACTTTCTCCCCTTGCCGTTTTTACTCCACACAACTGCCACCCCACTTTCCACGGAAAAGTGTCTCCACTTTTTCCCCTTCTTTGAAGCTTTCTTTTCAGATTCTTCCAGTAAAAAGTCCAAGCTGCACAAACAATTCCATTTTAAATGATCAGGACAAAAACAAACGTCATCTACTATAAAACACAAGACCTTTGTCTTGTACCTGTCCTTGTTGTGCTGGCTGTATTCCCTCCTTGTTGCGTCGTTATGTTGGGTTGATTTGATGCTTTTGAGGACATTCTCACAGCCGCCAGTGTTGTAGTAAGTACACTAGTTGTAGATGTGGTCGTCACTTGCGGTGTTGTGGTGTTAGAATGCAAACTCTTCTGGCTTTGGGCAGTGACTGGCAGCTCTGAAGCCTGTGGCTGTTTCTCAGTAGACCCAGTGGTGGTGGTCATCACCGAGTCCTGCTGCGGAGGAACTCTGTCAGTGGGAGGAGTGCTTGTTGTCAGGTCTCCTAAAATATGGTGAAGAAAGCATATTTGTTATACATGGTGTAAATATTTTTGACTTTACTATCATGAAGCGATTATTCTGAGCAGTGCCCGTTCTAAACCTGCCTGTTTGGGTTGGGCTTATTAAATTTTATCGCATATCCAAATCTCGAATTCAACAAACCTTCTTTGGACCTTGTGATATATGGTCTTCATATATGCGTTCCACTTACAGACAAACCGAGATCTAGGAAATTAGTAGAAAGACATTTGATTTCTCACCTGTTAATACTACAGTGTGAAGTGTTGCTTTCGTCACCACAGAGGACAGTGTTGCTCTCGTCTCAGTCTTTGGTGATATTGTGGTTTTACTGGCTGTTGTGAGCACAAACAGTGGGAGCTTCACAGTCTGACTTTCAGGTGCTGGTTTCTTTTCGTCAGAAGTTTTAGACATCACCGTCTGTGCCTGAGGCTGATACTGCGCCATTTCATCAGCAACTGTTGGAATAGGTGCTTCCTCCTTCCCCATCATCGTTGTTGGAGAACTACCTGATCCTAACCCCTGTGGATCATCATCCTCTGACTCTGAATTACCTGCCTTGTTACCTGCAAGCTCAGCGACAGCAGTGGAAGGTAAAGTGGGCAGAGGCGGGGTAAAGCCTTTTGTAGCAGTGTCCACTTTAGCAAAGGCCCTGAATTTTAAACTGGCTGTATCAGTCCTGGGCCTGGAGGCAGTCGGTTGGGTTAAAATTGGTCCGCTGCTGAGGTTCTTTGCAGAGAGGCCAGATATAAAAGAAGGAATGGACTGTGCAGTAGGATGGGTCACTCTTTGTCCCTGTAGCACTGCATTCGTACTTGTCAGCCTATCCCGGACTGTCGCTCTGACGGGCACATCACTGCGCCCTCTGGGAGGTAAAGAGGGCCAGACTCCAGCAGTTTGCTTGGTTGGTGGAGGAGAAGAGTTAATAGGTAGGTCGAGTGGAGGAAAGGAGGATGAGGAGGCGATGATGACCTGGGCATGTGAACAATGGAGGAAAGAGAGGAAGAAGCCCAGGAAGAGAAGGGACATGGGAGCCATGGTCTGCCTCTGAGTGGTGAGTAGTGACTGGTCCCTCAGTCTGTCTCTGTATCGGTCACACCATCCTTCAGCTGGTGGCAGAGAAGACAGGCACTGTGTTAGTTTCATGGAATAAAACAAGAAACAACTAAAGTAGAATACAGTTAAACACCTTAAGGGACTTTGATGAAAAACTGGAGTCAAATGCTGAATTTTTCACTATGCAGGAGCGATGGTCCATAGTTTGCTGAAGGTTAATGCAGTGAATTGAGTGAAGATGTGATATGAGGAGTTAAATGTACAATATGTAATATGTTCACATTACACAGCAATAAATAATCATGATCCATTCCAAGTGACCACTAAAAACAGTGAAAGCGAAAAACAGCTAAGTGGCTAGCAGTGTGTTATTTCTTCGTCATATGTTGTTTGCCCAAAAGTTTTTAGCAGGAAAAACTGATATGATGCAATTAAAAGATGATCAAAATGAAACCTTGAATAAAATCTGGGATTTTTTTAACATTGTTGGAAACATTTTGGATAATGTACATCAACAAAATACATAACATAGGTCCAGTCGTTAGACATTTTAAAGCTAGGGTTGGTGAGTTGTTACTGAATCACTATCTATCAAAAAAAAAAAAGGTTGTCTGAAAATAAAAAGGAAATAAAGCCAGAGTCTACGAATGTGATAAACACAACCAACCATTTAATTCAGACCGAATGAGTTCATGTGTTTTGGGGGTTAAAGCCAACACTGGCTTTAACAAGAGGGCTGATGGAAGGAGGGGGGCTGCATCCGTTATCAAACTGTAGCTTGCTCTTGCTTTTCCAGGATCACCAACCTTAGCTTTATTAGGGAATAGTTCCATATTATAGCTTTAATACTGTGGGCAGGTCAATGATTCACCAGCATGACACCAGCAGACACACAGGGTGTGGCCAGGTATACGGTTTCAGAATAAATGTCACCAAGACAAACACAAAGGCAAGACTTCTAAAGTTATATAACAAGCACTGTCAAAACCAACAGGAGTCACAGATGGTTTCATTCAGTAGCAGATGGACGAATTAAGTTATTTTCCACACTATCTATTCCCTGCCATAAAATGTTCTTTGGATGAACATCAGTTTCTTTTTCTTCCTCCACTCTACTGCTTTTGTGATAGTTATGTTTGAGTCACGGATGCCAGGAGCTGACAGCTGTAACAGTGGAGTGTGGTGAAGCTCAGAGAGCCCGGTGCCGCACAGAAACCCCCCAAGCTCCTGAGAATTACACAATCCTACGAGTCATCAACCTGAACAGCTGCCGGCTGCATCCCAACATTGACCTCTTATCAAAAAACACCCCTTTTTCTATTACTTTTTCAGCCTAAAACTTACGTAAGACCCTCCCTTGTTCACACTAGTGTCTGTCTGTGACTCACAGTGGGAGATAACCTCAGGGAGCGGAGTCAGAATCATACTGAAACTTCACCCTGAAACATCAGGAGGGAAAGCACAGAAAAAGACACATCAGCGCCTATGGGAGGGTCCGTGCTGCTGCAGATGACTCACTGAGGCCTCATTCACAGCCCTGGCCTCTAGTTCTCAGAGAAATTACTGCAGCTGTGCACGTGCACGAGAGATGCAGTGAGTATATGGAAAATGTGTTAAAGGATATGTGTGCACAAGGGGTCAGTCACCAAGCAGGAAGTTCCTGAGCATACTGTAGGTATGTGAGAAGATTTAGACCCGTGCACAGCGATCAGTCTCTGCACACTTCAGAACGCCTATACCCATGTTTT
The DNA here is from genome assembly GCF_024713975.1 of Paralichthys olivaceus. Lineage (NCBI taxonomy): Eukaryota > Metazoa > Chordata > Actinopteri > Pleuronectiformes > Paralichthyidae > Paralichthys > Paralichthys olivaceus. Next base: position 19,718,436 of record NC_091098.1, on the reverse strand, counting down.
GTTTCCTTGTTTGCTGAGTGTTAGCAGAGCAGCTGTAGAGAAAACATGTCCATGAGTACAGTAATATAAATGGTAGTATATCTCAATCTCCACCCACTCACAGTAGCCTCAATGTTTATTTTCCTTCCCGTCTCAACCAGCTCCTCTGCTCTCAGTGTAGTCGGCTGTTAGCCAATCCAATCTCTGATAAATCCTTGTTTTTCCCCCCGTCTTTCTTTTACTCATGTCCCCCATTTAACTGGACTTACTTCACCACAGTGCTGCAGCCTGCTCCTGGATGAAGGTTGAAAGAAAACCCTGAAGATAAGAGAGATAAGTAGAAACAGAGGAGGTAGATATAAGAATGTGGAGATAAGAAAAGAGGTTCGCTGGGAGGACGGGGCGGCAGGAGGAAGAGGGGACAGGCAGCTGGGATGGAAGGTTGGAGAAGATGGAGGAGAAGCAGTGATGGTAGTGAATCTGACAGTGGAGGATATGGAGAAGGGAGGGGGCAGGAATTGAAGGGATCTGTGACAAAATTAAGACGGAGAGAAGCGACGAAGGCTGTAAATTTAGGAGACAGGGGCGGGTTGACAGAAACTGTCAGAAAGTTTTCCGATGCTAACAAAACTGGAAACGCCACCAGCACTGCTGAAAATACCGTGTTGGGCATCGGCGAGTATGTGAATCTATGAACTGATCAGAAACCACGTCGTTCAAGTGTTTAGTGATCATTAGTGATTTGGCAATATTTCACGCTGGAAAGTCCCACAAACAAAATGGTGTATTGCATGCTACACGTCAGTATTGAGGGGTGGTGCAACATTAGCCACTATCACGCACTTTAACAGCTATCTAAAGGAAATTCTTGTTTTTTATTTCTATTTTTTATTCCACATGTTGTTTTTCAGTTAAGACTCTTAACCCCTTAATCATAAAATAAGTTCTATTGCATTCATTTTCTGTATGTATTTGTTTTCAAAGGGTTTAACCTGAGCCAGGCCACACAGCAATGAGAGCTTTAACCACTTCCATTCAGAGTTATCAGCATACAGCTGTTAAAATACGTTATATAGGTTGTGTGCAAGTCCAGGTATCCGAATCAGTATTGGTAGAGGTAAGGAAATTGAAACATCTCTACTGAGACAAAGAATATTTGAGAAGAGGAGGAAGAGTCACGAGGAAACTACAGCAAGTTCCAGGATGAACACGTTTGTTATGGTCCAAGCAAAGAAATCTGTGCAGGGAAGGCATGTGGGGAACTGAGCCTGCTTCACCTTTGCTCTGACGTTAACTGGCAGCTATGGAGTCACTGGCAGCTGGAGATAAACACCCTGACTATTGAGAAATGGATTTTAGTAAACATATCACTATCTTGATTTGAAGTAATCCAGCGTAAGCCTTATACGGGTATGACACTATAGGTAGTGGTGATTAATGAGTCCCAAAAGGCATTTTGCAGCATAAACTCTAGTGAGAAGTGAGAAACCCTCTGCTGCTGTATTTAAAATGCTGTCAGTGCTAATCTCATCTCCATACAAGGGTCATATGCACAAATAGAGCCACACACAAAGCAGCGGTTTCCCAAAATGTTTTTCTTGAATGGATTTAGACAATTTTACCACAAATTTCCACGAGAATAATAAATATGAGAGTAAATGAAGCAGACTGGCAGCTCCTCTTTAGCAGTCTGAATTTCAAACTGGGAACAGACTTGTCGGTTTTCATTTCTAACCAAACACTACAAAGACAAGATCAGTGTAATCAGCCGGTTATGTGTTTGGATTGAATGTAGACCTAAATGCTCTCAGCCAACCGCATCTGCTGTGGTTGGCGCGCGCGCACACACACACACACACACACACACACACACACACACACACACACACACACACACACACACACACACACACACACACACACACACACACACACACACACACACACACAGTAAGCACATCCCTCTGTGACTGTCCAGGGGAGGAGAAGGCAGCAAGTGTATTTTTATCACATTCAGCCCCTCGGGCCCGAGGCACACATCACTCTGGATTTCATTTTTAGTGGGGATGTGCATGTAGTGCGGATGTCGTCACTCTCTTTCACACAATACGTTCTTTATCCCGGGCAGGAAAGGCCCATGGATAATATCCAATGGTACAGCTGTGGGCAACAATCTGAAGATTACTATAAAGTCCTCGCTCACAGAATAGATCTGCTGGTTATATAATCATCTGAGTCAATGTAACAGCAGCTGGTAATCAGTTAATCTCAGTGATGCTATGTCTACGCTAATGTATTAATATGGCGAGTTAATGCCACTTTACATAAGGAGACAGGCAGATAGGGTGGGGTGAAGAAAGAGGTGGGGTTAAGAGAACTCTCTCTCTCTCACACACACACACACACACACACACACACACACACACAGTGGCAGTGCAAAAATTCCATTAAATTCTGTGAATGTTTCCAGGGACAGTCCTAAGTCTATTTGGGAACAGAAGAATCTGTGTCTTTTCAACAAAGACGGGTCAAATCTACGCTGGGTATTGAGCCTCAACTCTATAATGACCAAAATGTTTCCTAACAGACTTAGAACTGTCAATTACTGAAAGACAGGATTGAAAGTCTAGTCAGATATGTAATTTATTTACTCTAATAACCTCTGTCATGGTTAGCAGCATTAGACAAAAATGACTGGATGAATTAGCACCAGTCTTGATTGGAAGGATGCAGTATACGTCAGGGAAGAACCCATTACATTTTTAGAACTTTATTTTATACATTTACAAATCAAATTTTTCTACACATGTACAAACTTGAATTTCTTTGGCAGAATTTAAGTTTACAGAAGTTGTTTTAACTACGAACTCTGGAATTGTTTGTGAACATCACTTAATATGCATGTTACACAGTGTGTTTAATGTGCTCCAAATTTGATGAAAATCCATCCAATAGTCTTTGCGACATTTCAAAACCGCAAATACCAACCAAGAGGATTTAGAGGAAATATCACAGACCCTGTCTGTACAAAATGACATGGCAATCCATCGAATGGTTTTTGAGACATTTCAGTGGGAAGCAAAGTGGTTGGAGTGACTGATCATCCGATCCTCAACCTTAGTGCTGCGTTGCTAGCATGGTTAAAAATTCATACCCAGCCGTCGTCTTCTTCAGAATGTGTGAATGCACACATGCTGATGCTGTGTGTGTCTGGGAATGAGATTACAAGGTCATGTCTTTGAGTGAGTGCCCAATACCTGAGATGACTTTACAGTATCCAGTGTCAAGGAGGCTACCAGTGGAGCACAAACAAAGTCGTGAGCAGAGAGACGGTCATTCAGCTGAGAGGAACAGCTGGTTAACGGAAGATGGGGATGAACACAAGAGAGAGACCGAGGCAATGATAAGATGGAAAGCTTCCCAAAAAAAACAAGAAAAAGAAACTGATGGTAGGAATCTGATTACATGGTGACAGTGGTACTGTGTTTCTGCTGGGACAGCAAGAAAGCAAAGACAGAGGAACAGTAGAGATGGAGAGAGAAGGAAAAGCAGAAAGTGACTGAAATAAAACAGCACAGAGCTGGTGGACGTCTGCAAAGCAACAGTGACTCAGACCAGAAGAGCAGTTATGTATTAATGCTTGTCCATCAGCTTTTGCCATACTGATGTATGACTTGTTTGTATTGCACTCTGGAAGGGGAGAGGTGTGACTGTGAAGCAGTGTGTGTTTGTTCATTTGTGTGTATGTGAGACATAGGGAGAGAGACGGGGCTGAGGGGAGAAATAGGCGGGGGAGCATATGTGGTCATGTTGGTATGCGAGTGGTGGGGGGGAGGTCGCTGGTTTGACCGTTAAAAAATTCCACACCTTGAAATAACATATGGACAGCAAAACAGCTCTCACGTTATTTTCTTGCTCATTTTGAAATTATATCACGACCAATTAAGTAAATAAAAAAATATCACTTGTAGGTTCAGTGTGTAAGATTTAGGTAAAAGGGATCTATTCAGACATTGATTATAAAATAATTCTAGTGATATTTTCACAGTGTGTTTCATCTAAATTGTACGAATGATTGTTTTCTTTACCCCAGAAAGGGCCCTTTATATTTAAATACTTTAAATTAAATTAGGAGCAGGTCCTCTCTACAGAGCCTGCCATGTTTTTTAAAGTAGCCCAAACTGGACAAACTTAGGTGAGGGGTATTCAGCTGCAACATGCAACTTCACCACTAGATGTCACTAAATTCTACACACTGAACCTTTAATCGGTTTATATTCAGTTAATATACATTAAGACAAAGACAAAGAAAGTTTTCAGCCAACGTCCAAAACTGTCCATTTAGCTCTTAAGTCAAACCAAAGCCTGGTACAGATGCCCCTCACGTGGTGCTCCACTGACCTGGGGCGGGGGGGGGGACGCCAACCACACAGCGAGGTCATGCTATATGGAGAGGGGAGGCTCCAGAACAAATCGTGGATGCTTTTGATCCCTGGTGGAAGCGGATGTCCAGCTTTAAAGTGCTGAGCCCCACAACATCTTTGACTGATGTTCCGCCTTCATGCGAGCCACAGATCAAAAGCTGAAGGAGGTCAGCGTTTAAAGGGTGAGGTGCTTTAACTGTCACTCCACACACACAAAAACACACACCTAGACAGACGCATACCCCCTGCATAAAAACACATGCTACAACGATAGAAATGGGATCAATGGCCACGGAGAGAAAGCTCACCAGAGAGCTGACACTGTCTACAAATATTCGGTGAATTATTATGACAAAGAGGGTACTCAGATGTTCGAATTACCACGCACACATTCCCAGAATTACAAGCCGAGAGATAGAAAGTCTGGGGACTGATTAAGACAGCTGCTAAACCATGTCGAGCCACAAAACACTTGCAGGAAAAGTGATTACAGGCATCGCAAGTCATAAAGTGTGTGCCTGCTGCAGGGAGTCAACCAAAGCTCAACTTCAACCCAACTCTGCCACAGCTGCATTCAATAAAGACTGTTGTGTTAAGTGGTGTGTTGCGTGGCAATCATTCAATTTGCAAACAAATTGTGTATTTATAAAAATAAAGTGTTATCATGTGCATGGATGCTCTTATTTGGAACTTTATTAAAAATGTAATGAGTTCAGTGGACTAGATCAAAAAAAGATCCAGAGGCATGAAAGAGCAGGGGAACAGATGGGTCCAGTGGTTAGTGGGTTTGTTCTCCATCAATATCTTGAGTTATTCTTTACTTTCCTCTACTCTGACAGTTGAGCACTGTCTGTTCTGAGGAGTGTGACATGTCGGCTATTAACTGGAAGGTATTCTTTTACTATCCTGACAGTTTAAAAGCGTCTGGCCAACGATAGGAATGAATGATAACCATTATTTTACAAGGTAAGCCATTAAAGTAAGCCATTTGTTGGCTACTCAATTATAAGCCTGAAGTCATGGTTCATCTTCAGTCCGGCAACAGCCTTTAACTCTTTCAAACCCCCACTTCTCCATGAAAACACTGTCAACGAAATCTTTTCTGAGCTTTTAAAGCAGATTTAGGCCTGTTTCTCTCCCACAGAGTGGTGTGCGATGTTTTTCTTTTGAATTCAACTCGTCTGGCTGGGCTCTGCGTTACATCCAGTAGCACTTTTGAGCAGCTCTGTCTGCCCTGTGCTATCCCAGTAAGAGTGTTTTCCCCCACTTTTCCCCTCCCTCGCTCTGCTGGATGAGTTAGGATCCTGATGAGGAACAGGTGCAGCCAATTCCTCTGTAGTGCCACAGCCCTTCTCCTACATGCCGAGGTTGGACAACCCTCGTAAATATACTGTAAACACGCAGGTACAACATGTTGTGCACGTGCAAGCGGTGGCCAAAGGTTGAAATACTACTCCATTTGTTGCCATTTCACCACCTAACTGCACACACTTCTATGCACTTTGTGGACAGGAGAACAAATTCAATTTCCTTTAATATTTGGGCATATAGGTTTCCCAGTCAAACTAATGAAAGAAGCTGGTGGTCGAGTCTGGATGGTGAAGCTGATTGGGATTTGGCAATACAACAATTATTTTAAAGCTGGTGGGGTCTCTGATGGATTGAATAAGAATTGAAATTAACAATAGAGCCACCAACTGAAAATAGGTGAGTCCTCAACCTGAGAAAACAGTTATGACTCAAATAGGCACATAGTTTTAACTGTATCCAAAACAGCTAATAGTTATAAACATCAGCAAACATTAGCTAGTAGGTGTCTGTATAAACACTAAATTTGACAGTGTTATTCAACCCTGGTTTTTGTATGTTTCATTACTGGCTGACATAATTCACTAATTATAAAGCAGAAAAACAGCATTACTACGTTCGTCCCATAGGCTGCATTCACTAAAAAAATGGACAACGCATCGCAACTTCCTCCCACTATTAAAAAATGAAGCTAAAATATCTTGGATATGAAAGCCACCATCTTGCCATTTGGAAAGTCTACGATAAGTTGGTGGAGCCATTGTCTCTAGGTCCCGCCTATACATGCGCTTGAACGATCATGAGTATCTCAGCTGTCAATCATGACGTTTCATCATGTTGTGTATAACATCAAATAACTATAACTACTTAAATAAATAAAACTTAATGGAAAAATCAATAGATGCAATAACACCTACCAAAAATGACAAAAGAATCTGAGACATTTTTATTTGATGTGTACTTCTTAGTTCTTAGTTTGGTCCATGTCCCATTCAGCAACATGGAGGAGGTTGGATTTGTGAAATGTACTGCAGCCAACCACTAGATGGCAATTAAGACGCTAATTTGGCTTCACTTTAAGGGAACAGTCATGTCGTATATCCTCACGTTGTCTTTGGTTCATCCTATCTCCACACAATCGGCCAAACCGACGCTTCTCCTGCACTTCTCATGACACGTTATTACCAAAGACAACGTACTCAAAGCACGGAAACCAATAACAGGTAAATTAGTGGAGGTAATAATGCGGAAAAACACCGTAAACCTGCATCTGCGGACGGTACCGCGGCGCAGGTAGGGGCTGCGCTATTACGCATGACTCACTGCGCCAAGTGTCGCCGTATAGCAGCTTCAGGTAACTGTTCTCCGAAGTCCACGATCTGTTCGAGCTGAGCGTACCTGCAGGGCTGTGCTGCTCCCTCCGATGGCGTCCTCTGCGGCAGGAGACCGGGACTTCTACATATCCAAAGGAAACCGTAGTTCACTGTCGCTGTATCAGGGCGCAGGAGGTGAAAACGCTCCTCTCACACACATTCACAGAGCAGGTTTGTGCTCAGCAGCCTTGTGCCGCTGCCAGTTCCCTCCAGTCATGAGCCAGTGAGGAGCCGAACGCCCCCTCCGACCGACCGCTCCATCTCTCCTCACATCCCTCCCTCTTTTTTTTTTCTTCACTCACAAGCGGATGAACACGGTTGCCTACCTATCAACCTACCGCCTGGCACGCCTGTTACGCAACAGAGGTCTGTGTCACGCAGTTTCAGCCTCGGGCCCTCGGTGTATCTCAGTGTGCGTGTGTGTTGTCATCTACCTTTAAAGAGGCTTATTTGGACAGTGCCCTGTGAAAACGTGACGACACTGGCATTGACGTCATCTCCATCATCATCATCGTTGATATACATCTTATCCGGTCCAACCTAAAGCTAAATAAATGAAAAATGTCATTCCATTTATCCAACTAATCATTATATACATTTTTTTTATTGGAATGACAGCTGATGGAATTTTCTTTCAAGAGAGACTCTGAGGATGTGGAATATGTTTTTCTCCAATGGGATTTGGGTTCGAATACAAAAATATATGGTTACTTCAGATGTTTTCAGACCTGCACTGATCTCCAGATTATCTCCTGAAATGGTCGTGAGGCATTGTACGTGAGAAAACAAATGTCAGAGTCATTTGCTGCGGACATTCTTCCGGGTTTCTCCTGGCAGCCCCAGTAAAAACTCTGGATAATGTCCGAATGAGCCAAAGAGAGCAGATTATCCTCCAGAAGATTCCTCAGTGAGCATGGATCCATGTCATGTTTTTAAGACATGCCACAAATGTAAAACTGAAAAAAAAAGAATAGAAATATCTAAGGATGATAAGAGGAGCCATGCATGAAGAAGTCTTAGAAAGAAATGTGATTGCAGCAGAATTTATAGTTACGTTCCACCTCCTTCATCGCCCCTTAACCCCTGGAAATGTCTGTGTAGTGCGTCTCCTGCTGCATTCTCCATATGTTAATGGAAAACACTGAACAAACTCCTGATTGCATTATGTGGACATTCTCTGGAGTTCATGTCTGGAAACAGCTTAAAAGTAATGTCAATTAAATACTCTCTGATAAATAATCTGATTCTGTCGGGCAAGCACTTTATTCATAGATGCAAATATTTAAGTGAGGTCCGATTACAAGACATGGAAGACATTTGAAAAATCTCTTCAATGCTTGAAATGCCCTGAAACGTCTTGTCCTTAATACTGTATCAAAACCAGTACAAGAGATGTTGTACAGTAAAGTACAATAAAAAAACGCTTTGGGGGTTTTGCTGGAATAAAATCAGACAATTAACTGGTGGCATGAACAGGTAGAGGCATGTCCTGGTGCAGCTGCAGCAGCAATGAGGACATTAAGCTTGGATCAGAGCCGTGCATGAAACTCAAGCCTCCCTCCCTATCACCCTCTCCTGTCCTCCAACCAGGGACAGCAGAAGGGGGGAGCGAGCCGGTCTGAGCCAACATGATACTGCTTCCTCATGCTGCACCTTGGCTCACTGCCCTCCACTTCATCCTTCGCCTGATTGTCTCTCCGTCCTGCACAAACACGACACTCCAGTTAGGACATGCATGCTGTTGACACTGCAGCTTTGCCCTGACTGAGCCCCCAAAACGCAGACAAATACTGATAAAGACTCTCCTAACTGTCACACTCTCTCATTCTTTCTTTCCTCTCCATGTATGTCACTTTCATTAGATTGTCTGCACTGTAAAGCCGAGTCCTAAAATAACCTGCGCAGCTCAGAGGATTGTCCTAATGCCATTATATTACTACTGAAGCAGCAGGAGAGACACTGAAGGGTTAGGACAGGAGGAGCGGGGACACTTCAAGATGCTAATCAGATTTATTGCACATGGATTATGAGTAATATTCTCAAGGTGGGGGATAAGTGAGCAAACGGTGCATATTAAAAGACGCCCACCTCATAAGAACGAACAGAGAATGGATGTTTATATAAGGTTTTTGCAAGAGATATGGAATCTAGAATATTAACATAAAAGGGCATTGGGAGTGTGTTTACATCTAATTCACCTCCTGATGTGCAGCGTTTGGAGAATGAGTTGATTGTTATCCAGTTCAATTTCTAACAAGACGAGCGTCATCTGGTGCGCTGTATCTGATTCATCTGACAACATGAAAAAAGGCCCAGATAAGTCGTTCCTCTTACACGGATGTTTTGTTCTCTGAGTTGAATGATAAACATACAGGAGAGCTCAGGTGTGTCCAAACAAAACCATAAATGAGATATTTTAACTTTTGTCCCATGAGGTGACCCAGTTTTCAAGTGTTTCAAATTAGTCTTCAAGAGAAGTGCTCAATCTCTCTTTGACAAGCTGATTTAAATCCAATCATTCCCCTCTGTCCTGAGCTAGTTTGACCTGTAAAAGAAATTAGCCAGAAGTTTATTTATACCCTGGTCCCCATAGTCGAAACAAGAGGAGTTCCCTCGTAGATCTGGGGTCAAAAATCAGTTAATGTGTTTTATTACATATTATGTTAAACATTACATTTATATTTGAAAATCACTATCTAGAGTTCTCAGGTGAATTTAATACAGTGTAAAAGTACCTCTAAAATGTGGTGAAGAAGTATAGAGTTTAAATAGAAATACCTCAGTAAACTACAAGTACCTCATAGTTGGCATTTAACTATGTTACATGAGTAAATGTACTTAGTTACTGTCCCACTTAAATCAAAGCAGGTCAACCCTGTGACTTACATGTAAATCACCATTGACTGACAGCTCTGGATTCATATGGGTAATTTTTAGTGGGCTTTAAATAAAGTGAGAGGGGGGCTTATTTCAAGCTTCCTAAATGAACAGATTCTTAAAAAGGAAAGAGTTCACTGCACTGACACTGACGCACACGAAAAAAAACCTCACATGGAATATATGCTCTCCCACACACTGTGGATAGTGTTTCTATACCATCTTTGTCCAGGAATGCGTAGAATACATTCCACTTAAGTCATTTGAATTGATCGTGGTTGGGGGGCCGTGAAATTTAATACCAGAGCAGACGGAACAGTTTCTTCCACCCAATCTATACGGCACTGAGCCGTAATCACAGTCAGCTAAGCAGAGATCCTATCAGATGGAAGAAAGTATCACATTTCACCACAAAATAAAGCTCTTTAACTAAGAACAGTAAAGATGCTCAAATCCATCTGCACATACATGATTCAGAAAAGCTCAGGGTCTAAAGTACCTCTGCCAGCTCTGCACTCACGCTCTCTCTCTCTCTGTGTGTGTGGCTTTCCCTTCACCCTGGTTGTCTAGACACCAAAGAATATTCTCCCCTACTACGGGCCCCAAAAAAACTGACTCTGATGTGGGGACTGCCCCCCCCCAGTCCGTCAGGCTCCCCCTCGAATGTCCCCGGCAGCTTAGGGTTTCACCACATCTAAGGTGAATCAACACAACTCGCTCCAAATATGATCCATTTTAGGTATTGTATCAGATACTGTTATATAATACATCTGTTACTGTTCAGGAATGATAACATCCATCACTTTAAGAAGCAGACAAACTGTGAACCTGCACAGAGACCATCTTTGGACAACAGAGACGAAGTACGGACATTCAAAATGAATCAGTTTCCTTTGAATAAATCAATGCCAATAGCAATTATTACTATTTTATAATAATTATATTCTTATAAACTTTATTCCTTTGCAAACATTTTTTTCAGCTTTGAGCGAAACATTATGCTGTGACAAAATACATTATTATTAACCATCATTGATTTACACTATTGATGTAGACATAACTGAATTATGTTTTATTATGTCTTAAATTACTATTGATAAATTAATGTATATCAAATTCCTGTCCATATATTCCCATTATATACAGAACTGTTAGTATAAATACATTAACTGTATTGACAGTAAGACAACATTCCGTACAGTATCTACTAGACTTGCACTGGCCATATACATAAAATCACTACCAATTATCACAATCTGTATCATTTATACTTTAGCAGCTATTGCTCTGTTTTCTCAAGCTGGTTATTATGGGCATTGTTGTAGGGCTGCTTTAAGGCTATACCTCAGTTTTCAGTTTATTAGGAACACCTTGATTAAAATGACCGCAGTCCATCGATACGTTTCTTTAATGAAAGTTAAAATGTTCACTACTTTTTGAAACTGTGTTAAAGAGCTGTGGATTCAGGTGTGTGATCGTTATAGAGGCTGCAGTTTGTGTTGCTGTTGACCTACAGTATGACATACACACAGTGTGTTGTTTAGCTCAGCCTCATTGATATGAACTGTAAAATAACACATCTCAGTTCAACTGCACTTCAATCTACATCCTCCAAAAACTATCATAAAGTTTAAATAACATCTTTTCAAACATTTTCAACAAGAACGGAACATTGAAACCTTCATAAATTGGATTTGTTGCAGGACTATGATTAGACAGCAGGGGTTCCTAATAAACTGACAACTGAGTGTATTGGATTTTTACATTTCTGCACCAGTGTGATGAAATACCTTGAATTACGCCCATCTAATAAACATCAGTGAAAACAGGTACTTCCATCATACTTCGTCCATGTGGTTATTTAATCAATGAACGCAACAGAGGTTCCCACCTCTCTCAGACTCAACCACCTCAAAGACACGTCTCACATGTCATCCAAAGGCCAAATCCAAACAAATGCCACACATCTAAAATACACAATGCAGTCTACTTTCTCTTTTGCTCATGTTCCAAGCGTGCGCCCCCTGGTGCCTGCAGTAGAGCCTCTTATTAGAGAAGGACGGAACACTGAGTTAAGAGATCTACTCTCAACTGAACAATTCCTGCAGGCATAACACACACAGTGACCCACCTCTTACATAATGCACAGGCCACTGTGATGATGTTGTTTTTGTCTGCGTGTGTCAATGTGCGTGCACACGTGGCTTTCTCTTTACAATGCATGTCACCACCTCAAGCACACTTTCACCTTTTCTACTCTTTCCCTTTAATTCAAATTCATTTCCTGTTCTCCCGACTGTTTTTATGACTTTTCTTATCATCTATGTTTTGTCTTCCTCAGTGTGACGCTGCCTTAAAGCAGGGCCCCAGCTTTTGTCCAGCTCAAATGGAGTGGGGATGAAAGCTGACTCAGTCATTAACTCACATGGCTGCACACTCTTCCACAAATACAAACATTTGTATGCGTGTGAGACGTGCACATTCTGACACAGATGCAGCTACATGCATGATGCACCTGCTCACTCCAGACTATACATCAGAAAATATCAAATCAAATTAGCACAGAGAGATTTGAAGACATTGGAGGATAAAGTAATCCATATATTTTAGACTAATTAAAATATGACTGTAAAGGGACATTAATGAGTCAAAAGGGACACGAGACATGTCCATGTTGTCAACAGAAAGAGTCACACTAACATCCCAGCAGTGACAACAGTTAACTGCAGTCCTTGCTATAAAAAGATCCGCTGACACAGTCAACTACTGCCTATAGATAAACATACGGTCACTGTGGCACTCCACAGCCACCCACCCACCCACACAGCGTTATTATGATCCAACAGACAGATACACTATTTTAATGCAGGAAACTCACAGAAGAAGCACCATGTTTGTCCTATGACCTTTTCAGACATGCACACAAATGCCACGGCATGTGTGTGTGTGTGTGTGTACATGGTGTAACAAGAGCCTGAGGTCTGAACTAAAAATATTCATCCAGTGCAATTTCTTCAACAAAAAAAAAAAGAAAGAAAGAAAATAGGCTAAAGCAAATGGCCCATTATGTGACATTATCCCTCAGGGGATATCTTCCAAAGCATGCTGCCATCTAGTGACCACTTCTGGCAACATTTAGCAGAAATGGTTTTACTGGAGTTGAAGATTCTATCTGGATTGATGACTGTGCTAATATGGACATTTTCTTTTAAAATAGAAAGTAGTTCAAATGTTTTATTGTAAAAACAACCCTGTGTGGTGCAGTTGTAACAGTGTACTTATGGGGAGGTAGACATAGGACAGGTTACAGTTAAATATAAACAGTACAAAAACATTAGAATATCAATTACATATTATGTTCCTGTCAGAAAAATCTCCTGTTAATTATTTTTTGTCGGGTTTTTAATTAATCTGAAATAACCGTGTGTGTTTTTTGCAATATGGTGTAGATCGGCTGTGGATGAGGGGGTAGAGCGGTTGTCCTCCAAACAGATGGACGGCGACTCTCCCCCAGCCCAATGCGAAGTGTCCTTGGGCAAGATAATGAACCCTGAATGGCCCCTCATAGATGTTGAATGCACTAATTGGCTTTGGATAAAAGCGTCAGCTAAATGACATGTAATGTAATGCAATGTAATCCTGATACAAGAAGCTTGTTTACCTCACACCACTCTCTCCTTCTTGACCGACATCTTTGCCTTCTTATGACACGCTGACTTGGTTTTCGCACGCTTCACCGCAACATTTTCTTCCGTCTTAATCTTTCCTTTCTTGCATGCTATCCCAATTTCTTCTTCCTCCTCTTCCTCCTTCTTTGGCTGCATCAGTGGCATTTCTTTCAGTTTTTGGAACTTCTTCAGGTCAGCACAGAACAGCACCTAAAACAGAGAGAGTGTGAGGGGACATGACAGAGACTGACCGACAGACTGAATGTTTAGAATAAAACTGACCGACTGTGCCCAACCAGCGTAAGGACCCCACAGTTTTCTGAAAAAATCCCCTGTGATGAAAAATAACAGTGAGCCTTGTATAAAGAGTTTCAAATATTCAATGTTTACATCAACTTCAATTACTGAGATGTGTGAATACCAACCAATGTCTCTGTGAAGTTTATCTGTGATACTCTTCTGTCCGTTGCCAGAAGCATAATTGTAGTCACGCTTAGCGATCTGCCATATGTGTGTGTCAACAGGCACAGCCTCTGCCTTGTCAAGGGACATCAGACAAACACAGTCCGCCACCTACAGGACGACAAAAAACCTTCATCACGTTTTCACTTAAGTTCACTAAATATGAGAAAAACATACGGCTGCTGTACCTTAGTGCCCACACCAGGAAGAGTACGCAGGGCATCACGGGCCTGCAGATACGGGATACTGCGTAGACCTTCCAGCCACTGGAGCCCATGCCTGTCCAGAATCTGCTCGGCACTCTGCTGCAGGAACCGAGCCCTGTATCCAAAACCGAGATCCCTGAGACACGCCTCCACGCTGCTGTCTGCCAATTACATTTCAGAAAACATGATTGTGAGCATGCACTGCTTTAAAATGTGACACATTCAAATAGGAAACTCTTTTATTGGATATTAACATTTCACTGACTATTACTCACAATGTGGCTTCTTCGCTGAATTAATAAACTATACAGATCTGTAAAGAATAACATAATTAACAATAACATAATTGCTTTAATAGACTGAAGCCCATAGAACTCATGTAACATGACAGATGATGTCTATGATAATTTAGCACGGGTGATTGTCGACCAGGTTATGACTGATCTATGCTCAACTTATTTAAAATGTGAAGTAATCGGAAGTTGAAAAATGTTGCGGTGGCTACGAATCAAATCAAGGAATCCTGGTTGGATATTCAACAACTGAACCACAGACTACACACCAACAAGTGAAGAAATGACTTATATCACTGACCCAGGTCCCTAGCACAGTTTTAAATACTGGTTTACACATATATGTTACTTGGCAAGTTTATATACACAGGTTTATGGATTATTGATGGGTGAATGGAATGCTTTGGGTTCTTTAGGGAAAGAACAAAGTACCTGCAAGCGCAGTCAGGGAAGGAAAGTCATAGTAAGAGGTTTGGTCCAGCTGACACAGTGGAGCACCCAGAGCCTGACACAGTCTGTCCACCATGCCCTGGATTCGGGAGATGTGGTTGTTGGAGGTGCAGATGAAGGAAAACAAGCATTCAGTGGGGTCCTGGCGCAGCATCCTCACACCTGAGCGAGACCAAACTACATTTCTAAATCACATTTCATTTAAAAAAAAAAAAACACTGACTCAGTCGTTATCTACGGAACGGTGATCACATGAATTCACAAACGTACCTGTGAAAATGTCTGCGATTTGCTTGAAGTGGGGGTCTGCTGCCCTCCAGTCTGTGTACAGCTTCGCCAGCTTCACACTCAGCTGGAGGTAATCTCTCAGCATCTGCTCTTCCTCCTCAGTGTCCTTCACTACACTCACGCCCTCTTCCTCCTTCACAGCTCCTTTCGATCTCCTCTCTGACTTACTTTCTCCTGGGGAGGAAATCCCAGCCGGTCCCCTCCTCTGCCCTCCTTGGTTTTTATAAACGTGGTACCACAGGGTGTCATCTGTCTGGGTCAGAGTCCACACTCGTCCTCCCATCACCCCTGTCCAGTGGCCTTGTGCGGTTTCTCTCCATCTGTGGGTTCAGATTGTTGGAATCTGTTGATTTCACCTGCACCAGTATTGTTGCATATTTCTGATTGAGCTCAACCCACCGGAAAGATTGTCCACAGGCAAGAGTGAGCCCCAGACGCAGCTCGGACTTCGCGCAGGTCAGACATCTCCACACGTGTGTCCCCGATGATAGCACCGCATGTTTGGCCATGGATGCGAACACTTACCCTGCTGGTTTCTACAGCTTATCAAGCGTTTACCGACCTGTGACAGCGACCTGGTGTTGTTAAACACATCGCAGACTGACTCGATGCTCCCAGTGCAACAAACCGGTTCTTCTTCTTCTGGGTTTTAATGGCGGCTAGATATCAACAACAACAACAACGATTTGGCGCATTACCGCCACCAGCTGGTATGGAGTGTGGATCAGGATGTATTCTCTTTACTCCTGTTTCTCTTAAGTTATTCATTAGAAGATGAGTTATATTCCTTCCTGTCTTTTAATCCTGATATTAATTATTTTCTTTGATTATTATATTTCAATGCATGAGTGACAGTTTCCGGTTTTTGGCAGGGTTCTTCTGTCTTCTTCTCTTCCTGCTGCTTTTTTATATTTTAGTTGACAAACAACTTTTCGGTGTATTACTGTCACCTTCTAAACTGAAGTGTGGATCAAAATGTCTAGAGTTCTATACTCCACATGAAGTGAAACAAACATTTATATATATTATTATTATTATTGTTATATATTTCTTTGTTTCAATTTTAACTTTTGTATTTTAAAACGAAAATCAAATAACCTTGTTTTTTGTTTACGTTTGTGAGGAAATGTTTTCTATGAGTGCAAAATGCGGACACTTGTAGTTTAAAACGTATTTAAATTCAAATATTACATTTATTAAACTTAATATTTATTCAATAATTGAAAATATAATAAATCTCTGAATGTCGCGCTGCATTCATGTGTTAATGAAATGTTCTGCCTTCAAGGAAACAAGTCGAGTTGGAGTTTGTAACTCTGAGCTTCCGGTAAATTATTAAATATGAGTTGTCATCATAATTGCTGCTAATAATTAACTATTCTTACTCATCTAGGTCACTCTACGTGCGCAGCAACAAATGGTGCGTGTCAACAGTAAATCAAATGCAGGAGGAAATTATACGTAATGAGTTATCTTGCATCATTAATCAAGTTATTCTAACGTTTATTTTGGTCTGCCATGTTTCTGTGTGATGACGTCAACAACCACACCAAAAAAGTTTTGTTATTGTTGTGAACTAACGGTGAGTTCACGTGAATTTCCACGGTCGGCATTCCGTTATCCGATTATTTCGACAGCACATGAATGCGCCGTCAAACTGATGCAACATTACCGCTTCCGGCAGCTCCTCCCTCACAGATCTCACACAGCGGCTGATTGGCTACTTAGTCATAGTAGGCGGCAACTTGAGCTCACACTCATTCGCCATTGGTCAACCCCATCCGCCCCTCTCCACGTCCCATTGGTGAATATTGTTTTGCACATACCGGAACTCGCACTGACACATTTGTCTTCCTCTGCCGGGGGAAGAGTCTCGTTGGTGGCGGCGTGTCTGTGTGGCTCCAGTCTGACCGGCTGTTTGTGTGGAAAATGGCGGATATGTTGGCTCTTTTCACCTCCATAGGGCTCAGCGAGCAGAAGGCGAAGGAAACGCTGAAGAATGAAGCTCTGAGCTCGGCCCTGAAGGACGCGATTACTCAGGTATGATCCAGAGTGAGGAGGAAAGTTAAAGTGCCTGGAGGGACAGCCGTGGCATTCCTGTCTTCAGCTCACTTGTTGTATGAACCCCCTCTATGTAAGGCTGTAGATATATATAGGAGTAAATCACACTCTTAAAATAACCTTTATGTAGTTTTATTATCTCTATACTTCTGTTTTCACTTTCCACATGAGGTCATGTGCAACAAGGCTGGATTTACAACCAGGAAACTGCCTTTGACCCCCAGGGGCCCAAGGCTTTACCCTATAATAATAATAGTAGTTAACCACAGACAATGGAGGCTCTCATCCAGGATCCAGGTGTAAAAAGTATTTTAAATTATACTGTGCACATGTGTTGGGTGTCTTTTCGTCAAACGTTTTTCCCCTTGTAATCAACAGGCCCAGAGTGTTCATGGAGTGTCAGGAGTGGACAAAGCCATGGGCACGCTTCTGTACAGTATGGCGTCTCGCCTCAAAGACACAAATCGTCTGGAGTTCCTTTCAGTCAGCATAGCTCAGCGCAAAATCTGCACAGAGCTGCAACTGGCAGGTAATTCATGAGTGACCCAAACTGTGTGAACACGAACAGAGTACAAGGATAGTTAATAACGTGACAAATTTTAACTTGAATTTCTTTGAAAGGTCTTTTATTTTTCAGACTAATTCCCAGCAGAAGAAAACTAGTTTTACACGGCTGTGCTAGAAAGCATAATTTGATATGGAATGGCAACATGGTATGGCACCCTCAGTCCAGGTAGTTTGTTTAGAAGCATTGAGACTGAGAGCATTGGAGAAAGAATGTGTGTCAACCTATTTGAACTGTTCAGATGAGATTAGAATGACTGGATAAAATCTCTTCAAATCTCTGCTCCATGAAATGTTACTCACTTGTTTTGCAGCTGCACTGGAGTTTTTGAAGAGTCATCCTCAGGACCCCATCAACATGAAGGAGTTTGAAGAAGCGTGTGGAGTAGGCGTTGTCATAACACCGGAACAGATTGAAGATGCAGTAAGTGCACTAGCTCACGCTGAGCAGAAGTAAAGTAACTTTTAAGAGCTTCACAGGGTGTGTTCACTGACCATGGAATGTTGTGCAGGTGGAGTCTGTGATCAAGAAGCACAAGGAACCGCTGTTAAAGGAGAGGTACCACTTCAACATGGGACTACTAATGGGTATGAGCTTTGGAAGATTTCATGAAAATTGCATCCAGACTTTTTCTTGAGTTTGCTGTTCACATGAAAAAACGCAGCAGGAGATTGTCTGGGTCAGATGCGTTCACAGCAATAGGAAAATGTTGGACATTCATGTGATGAGTGGCGTCCGGGTAAAGCATGCAGGAAGCAGGTATAAAGTCTGCTGGGGAAATCCTGTATTTTATCAACACCACCAATTAGCCCTTATCACCAACAGCTCTCAAATCTCATTGTCTTTCCAAGTTGACATTGTTGCCACCGTCTACTGAATGTTTGACACCTCTTTTTCATCCTGAGATATTTGAATTGTTTTTTTCAGTTTATGTCCGACACATGTTAGATCCTTCATCGGCAGGTCCACCCATGGTGAATTTTAGAGGCTTAGAGGGCCAATTATAAACTCACGGCTTGTAAACGCAACATTGAAACGTAACCATTGTGACCACCTGCTCAAGAAAAAAAAACATGTTCAGCAGAAGAGAAAAACAACACACCACTAACTTTTTTTGAAAATCTTAAATGTGAACAGACAGCATGTCTCACTGAGGTTTGTGTGTATTACAGGAGAAGCACGTGCTGCCCTGAAATGGGCTGATGGGAAGGTCATCAAAAATGAGGTCGACATGCAGGTGTGTTAGAAAAGAAGAATATTAATAGTTATAATATAACTGTCTTCTGTGACAGAATATTTTGAATTAAGGTTTGTTCTCACTCCGGCTTTCATCTCTAAGGTCTTGCACCTCTTAGGACCCAAGACAGAGGCCGATCTGGAGAAGAAATCTAAGGTAATGCTCACCATTTTTTTGCTTTGCTATTTCCATCTTTCTGCACCGTGTCAATATTAGTTTGGGATATACCCCACTTTAAAGCTAAAACTTGTGATTTTAAAACTTAATTTTGCTCTTTCAGCCTTATTCTGGCTAAGCGGGGAGCTAGCTGAGTCATGTTCATCTTCTCATTTAACTCTCTACAAGAAAGCTCATATGCTGATTTCATCTGTTTATCTAATGATCTTCCAGGCCCAGAAAACAAAAGTCACTGAGAATGACATGAAGTCAAAGAAGGAGGAGGTGGCAGTGAATGGTGAGCATCGCGTGGATGGCAGACAGGAGCTAATTTAACTGTACTTGTCGGTGGATTGTTTCTTAGCTGTTTGCATTCTGCCTGTTTAGGCGAGGTGATCGCTGAGCAGGGGAAGTCACTAATGGAACAACTCAGGGGAGAAGCACTTAAGTTCCATAAACAAGGTGAGAAGAAAAGACATACTCAACCACAAGAGCAAAAAAGTGCATTTAGTGAATATGTTTAGCTTAAAACCTGTCCTTCCATCTTACAGGAGAGAACTATAAGACTGAGGGCTACGTGGTTACACCAAACACCATGTCCTTGCTTAAAAAGCACCTGGAGATCACTGGTGGACAGGTAGACATTTTCAAAAAGAGATCATGTCTGAAAACACCTTATTTTAGACCAAACAAGTGATCACTGGAATCATTAAAATAACATGTGTGTTAACTAATGATTTATAGTTGCAGTTTGAAGATGATTTTGTGTTTCCTTTAGATTCGTACCCGTTTCCCCCCCGAGCCCAACGGCATCCTTCACATCGGACACGCCAAAGCTATTAACTTCAATTTTGGTTATGCAAAGGTATGAGTATTTTTCTCATCCTTCACCATCACACAGGCTGTTTAACCCTCTCGTACATAGATGTTTTCTTTAAACTTTCGTCTTCCTGCAGGCAAACGATGGTATTTGTTTCCTGAGGTACGATGACACAAATCCAGAAAAGGAGGAGGAGAAAT
Organism: Paralichthys olivaceus; assembly: GCF_024713975.1. Classification (NCBI taxonomy): domain Eukaryota; kingdom Metazoa; phylum Chordata; class Actinopteri; order Pleuronectiformes; family Paralichthyidae; genus Paralichthys; species Paralichthys olivaceus. The sequence goes on along the minus strand of NC_091098.1, from coordinate 19,698,069 downwards.
ACTTCACTGCCATTAAGGACATGGTGGAGTGGCTTGGTGAGTTTGATACATATGTTTTTTTGGGTCAGATTAAAGCTTTGTTAAATACAATGTGCCTTCATGAAGATAGTTTCTTATCAGTGTGATTTCATTCCACAGGCTACACACCTTATGAAGTCACGCATGCATCTGATAACTTCCAGCAACTCTACGACCTTGCTGTGGATCTAATTCGCAGGTGAGCGTAGGAACTAGGAACACATGTTGGTAAATGTGCACAACCCATTCAATGATGTTACTTTTTTGTCGATCTGCAGGGGTCATGCGTATGTGTGCCACCAGAAGGGGGAGGAACTAAAGGGCCATAACGTTCCTCCATCACCGTGGAAGGATCGTCCTATTGAAGAGTCCCTGGTTTTGTTTGAGAGGATGAAGAAGGGCCTGTTTGCAGAGGGAGAGGCCACACTCAGGATGAAGATGGTCATGGAGGATGGGAAGATGGACCCGGTGGCGTACAGAATCAAATACACGGCACATCATCGAACAGGAGATGAATGGTATAAAAATCGGTCGCTTTTTTTTCCCGCCAAGGCAGATCAGATTAAATCTAGTTTACATTTGTGTCACTTATCTCTCTCTGCAGGTGCATCTACCCCACGTATGACTACACCCACTGTCTGTGTGACTCCATTGAAAATATCACACACTCGCTGTGTACCAAAGAGTTTCAGGCCAGGTATTCATGAATTCTGTTCTGCAGTATAATGTCTTGTAGGCAAGCAAATGTGTTGTTAACGTTTCCTTTCTCTGTTGGTTATTTTATTGTTGTAACAGGCGTTCATCATATTACTGGCTGTGTAACGCTCTGGACGTGTACTGCCCCGTGCAGTGGGAATATGGGCGTTTAAACCTCACTCATACTGTTGTGTCCAAGAGGAAAATCATCAAACTGGTAGAGACTGGTGTTGTCAGGTGAAGAAGCGTTTCTGTTTGCTGTAGTATCTGATATATTATTTTGAATTGAATGTGCTGAAGAACCAAACTATTGTGTTACTGCTCAAATTCTTGTGGTCTGGCTTGTGTGCGTTTGTGATTTTGTGTGCAGAAGTTTTCATGGGATGCCTTCCTGCTACATTTAGCCTATTAGGTAACTGGGACAATATCTATCTCTTTACAGAGACTGGGATGATCCCCGCCTCTTCACTTTGACTGCGCTGAGGAGAAGAGGTTTCCCACCAGAAGCAATTAACAACTTTTGTGCACGGGTATGCAGAATGGATGAAAGGACAGATGGGTGGATGGAAGAACCAGTAATTAAATGTTAAAGGGCGATGCTGTAGTGTAATAATGCGTTACATCTCTTTGCAGGTCGGAGTCACCGTTTCTCAGACAACAACGGAGCCCCACATGCTGGAGTCGTGTGTGAGGGACGTGCTTAATGACACAGCACCCAGAGTCATGGCTGTGCTGGAGCCACTTAAGATCACCATAGTTAACCTCCCAGAGAACTCACGGGTTTGTACATTTCTTATAGTACACATCAAACTTCTCCCCAAGAACTTGTTATACTGTGTACTTTCGGTCTTTAACAAAGCATCACAAACATCATGTATTTTTTCTCCTCTTCTCCCTCAGTCAGATGTACGAGTACCAGACTTTCCTGCCAATGAGGCCAAGGGCAGCCACACGGTTCCATTCACTCGCACGATCTTCATTGAACAGAGCGACTTCAGAGAGGTCAGAGAGAGAAACAAAATAAACACTCATTCACAATACAAGTATCAGACTTTCTTTGTGGATTTTCCTTCATTGTGTACATGATGATGGATCCCTTTTGTTTTACAGGTAATGGAGAAGGGCTACAAGCGTCTGACCCCAGAACAGCCTGTGGGCCTGAGGCATGCTGGGTATGTCATCTCTGTGCAGAAGGTCATTAAGGTAAGACCTTCACTCAGTAACTTGTTGAAAATATATCTTCCACGTACTAATATTTACCACAACATCTCCTGTAAAACATTTTAGTTTTAAGATCCTGAATTTGGGGGTGGTTACACAAATGTATCTAATATTGTAGATTTGAGTAAAACTTTTCTGAGGCAGGCTCATTCTCTGCTGCTTATCCAGTTTAATGACCAATGGAAAATACTATTAGGAGTTCTTGTTAGCTACTGTCGGACACTCATGAAAAAAATGTAAGATGTCACTTAATTACTATAGTTTTCTCTGATCTGCGGTATTCATTACTTTAAAACAGGTTTAAAATTTCAGATAGAATTTTACATCTGATCGGTGTCCTCACCACACTTGCTTGTTTGTTCCACTCGTTACTCAGGACGCTCAGGGGAAAGTGGTGGAACTGGAGGTAAACTGCTGCAGATCTGACTCTGCAGAGAAACCAAAGGCCTTCATCCACTGGGTCAGCCAGCCGCTGGAGTGTGAAGTGCGTCTCTATGAAAGACTGTAAGTCACAAACGACCTCTGTCACTCACAGCTCGTACTTCATGTGGAAAACTCATTTAACCTAAACTTCTCACTGTCTTAAGATTCCTGCACAAAAACCCAGAGGATCCATCTGAGGTGCCCAACGGCTTCCTGAGTGACATCAACCCTGTGAGTAATTTTGCACGCCAGTGACAGACAGCCTTTTTCGATTCATTAAAGGTTGAGTGTGTAAGATTAGGTGAAAGGGAATCGATTGGCAGAAATTTAATATAAAATCATCCTGGTGATGTTTTTACTGGTGTGTAATCATTTAGAAAAATCTTTTGAGTTTTATGATGACTGAAGCTACCACAGGTTCTCTTTCATGGAAGGTGAGGGTGAGGGGTATTCAGCTGCAACATGCAACTTCACCACTAGATGTCGCTGAACTCTACAAACTGAACCTTTAAAATGTTTCAATGGATGAAGTGATTGTTTAATGTTATGTCTTCTTTTTGTGATACAGAATTCCATGCAGGTGATCAGCGGTGCCTTAGTCGATACCTCAGTCAAGAGAGCAAAGGCTTTAGACAAATTCCAGTTTGAGAGAGTCGGCTACTTCTCCCTGGACCCAGACAGCACTGAAGATAAGGTACATTACATGCTTGTGTTTTAGATTTTACATCATAAATACTCATTTCAGAAATAATTTGTTAATCTACTTAAAAAACATGTTGGCACCTCATTAATACGAGCAAGAACTCTAACTTTAATCTTCTTCTTTCATCACAGCTGGTCTTCAACAGAACAGTCACTCTGAAAGAAGACCCTGGGAAGATCTGATAGACTGAGATCAAGTCGCACTGCTTCCCATGAGCCCACAGATACATGCCCAAATTGTTTGCATCGCTCAGTGTGTAACATCAGCAAGGGCACATGCAGCTTCAGCTGAGATCAGTCCAAATCAGACACTGTAGTTATTTTATATTCTTATTTTTGATCTGCAGATCTCGTTTATAGTTCAGTCTCACTGAAACAGGGAAACGTAATTCTGTAACTTTATCAAAATGGCACAATATCTGCTGCAAGATATTTACTTACTATGGTCCCTCTTTGTTGTTGAATGTATGCAACTTTGATTACTGTTCAACAAGGACCTAATGTATGTAGTTTTCATGTTGACTCTAAGCTGGTGTTACACAGAGGAGATGCTCTCACATGCCATACACAACTTTCTTACACAGGTGGTGGATCAGTGCCAAACCACTGAGTGTGTCCGTGTGTGTGTGTATGTGTGTGTGTTTTATAAGACTCAGATGGGTGCACATGTGACCTTTTTTGACAAGAGACAAAAATAAATGATGAATCAAAACTCCAGTGTTCCTGTGGTAATAATCTGAAGTGTGATACACTGTTAAGTTTGTTGAAGACAATGTGAATATCAAACTATTTCCCAACTGTGATATATTATCTGTTTGATTTAGTATATGATCAAATCTGTGGGCAAATAGTACTTTTTCAGATTTTGGAAGGTAGCTGCAGTGAGAAAAAACCCTGTATATATTCGTTTTTATTCCATTTATATTTTTTATACTTCCTTACACTTAAGTATTATTATTCTTACACTTATCATTAGTTACTGGTGCCTATTTTTGCTGCTATAATATTACAAATCTCCCCACGGTGGGACTAATAAAGGATTATCTTATCTTAGTTGGGTCAGGAAAGCTCATATATCCTCTACTTGACCCAATAATAAACATAAAGTAACAGTAAACAGTATTTGTCACATAGCACACAGACCATGCTGAGGTGTAAATTCGTGGGAATTAACCCTCAGTTGTCCGGAGCAGCTTCAGCACCACCCTGGTGTTTAGCTCATCTCTGCGGGACCACCTTAAAAGATCCAGACGCCAGTGAACCACTAGGAGCTGGTGTCCTGCTGTAACTTGGTTTTAAGGTGGACTGACATCTACCCCGTCTCCTCTGCAGCTTCGTGTGCGCGCGGCGCCTTTAAGGCCCTGAGCCGACACCGCAACCTATCGCGATAGGACGCGACGGAAACACCGCGAGAACACGACGGAGTCACAACTCGCTCTCCCATTGGTCCGACGCCCCTGCTGTAAGATGGCGCCCAGAGAAATATGAGTGGCTTTGAAAAAAGACAACTACACTTTGCCATCTAACGAAATAAACGGGAATAAAGAATAGGGGCCGCCAAAGAGACGCAGCTCCAGCACTTCGCTTCCCCGCCGGTCGGAAGACGGGCGCTGTTTCGCGGGCAGAGAGGCGCTGCTGGGGGCGGTTCGATCCTCGGCCCGGTTGAGGAAAAGAGGTAGCTAACGCGCCTGCTAACGTTAGCATGCTAGCTGCGAAGATAACAAAAATACAGTCGTGGTGTAGCCCCGGGGGAGGGTAACTCCACGTTCGGTTGATCTGAGGTCATGCACCATGTGCTGAGAAGTGACAACATTGCGGATGGCGGACACGGTGCTGTAGTATTCGCTGCACTACACTGTTGTGGTGGATTTTTGCTCGCACACAACACGCGGCTAGTTAGCCGTGTACTTGGCTAACCCAGCGCGTTGTGCAATCAGCTGTTTGATCAGCTCCTCTTGACCCACTGCACCGAGCGTATTGTGGTGACAGCTTCACAGTGAGACAGATGTGTGTTCTTCACGCTGCACCGTCCATCACCGCTGTGAATACTGCGGCGGATTTGGAAAGTGACCGCGCTTTTGTCCCAGCTCGTATACCCACAGTCAGAATTAACCCCTTCGTATTTGTAAGTGGGTGAGACTGTTATCACTCGGAGGTGTAAACTGAGGCCCTGTGTAGTTTTCACTTTAACTTGTAATTCATGAATATTGCATCTGCATTTTGTTTTTTATTGGGTCAGTACAAATAGATTTTAAAATCAAATATACTTTATTGTCTCTATAGGGCAATGGTTCTCGGGGCCAAAGTGCTACAGCAACTGTAGACCAGTACACTGTAACAACAAAACACTACATAAGGACATTTCATGTAAGACCCAGAATAATAATTCTGAATAAAAGTGAGATGAATATTGCGCATGCTCATAAAAATCTTAAAAAGATAAAACACTTTAAGTATATAATAAATATAAACTGAGAAACAAAACTGGCATTATAACCTACAAACCAGTGTAAAATATGCCAGATTTTGCATCTTTGTTTTTATACATGCACAAGAGCATTATACAATTCTTTCAACAAATCTACATAAATTATCGTTTCCACAGGTTCCCCTTTACAGAGGAGGCCACTTTAAGCAGCAATGAATAACTCCCTGGATGGTGCCGGCTCCTACGAGGAGCTTGTAAGGCAGAAAGCGCGGAGCATCCCTCAGCATCGCATGAAGGAGTTTCTGGAGTCCTTGGCCAGCAAGGGTCCGGATGCTCTTCAGGAGTTCAGCCAGCCAAGTGGAGACACTACAACCACCACCACTACTATGGTCTACCAGCAAGAGGCCAATTGCATCTACACAGACAGCACAGAGGTGGCGGGCTCATTGCTGGAACTGGCCTGCCCGGTAAGTCAAATATGTTATTAGTTACTGTGAAGCAGTTTGTGAACGGGCTCTGCTATTGAAATTAGTTTATTTGACAGACACTGTCTTACAATGCAGGTTCAGGTGCAGGTCCAGCCACAGCAGCAACAGATACAGGAGTCCACGTCACAGCAACAACCTGTTCAGCAGAATACAGAGCAACAGATAGTACAGGTTTGTTTCAATGCACAATCATGTTTTTGTCACTTTATCCTTATCCAATTAATTGTTGATTAACTTCATTTTGGTCTCTATTTTCAGGTGCAGATCCAGGGCCAGCAGCAAGGTCAGATGCTGGGTCAGGTCCTCCAAGTGCCCTCTGGTTCACATCAACAGCTACAGGGTGTGACTACTGCACAGCTGATTCAGCCTGGGGAACTCACAGAGGAGCAGCACCAACAAGTACATCTATGCATGCAAATGCACAACAAAATTGCAGTATTGTTTATATTGTCACCAGTTACCATTTATCACCTCCCTCCTATTTGTCATAGCTACAAGCCCAGTTGGTGGCAGCTGTTGCAGGAGGACAGCAGATCCAAATCCAGACAGTGGGGGCACTCTCTCCCACTCAACAGGACAATTCAGAGAGAAGGGTACTGGGAACTACGGTTGCCGCATCCCAGGGAGCAGGTGTCCTCCAGCCGGCCAAGAAGCGTAAGGTGGACATGCCCATCACTGTGTCCTATGCCCTGCCTGGTCAGCAGGTAGCCACAGTCCTGGCTATCCCTCAGGGACAGGGTCAGCAGCAAAGTTATGTGTCGCTGCGGCCAGACCTCCTAACAGTTGACAGTTCCCATCTTTACAGTGCCACAGGCACAATCACCAGCCCCACAGGTGAGACCTGGACCATCCCTGTGTACTCTGCTCCTGCTGGGTCTGGAGGCCGGGAGCAGGTGACACACATTGCCATCCCCCAGGAGGCTTATGGAACAGTGCAAGTTTCAGGGGCAAACACTACAACAATGACCACAATGCCAACACAAGTCACTATTGAAAATGATAAGCTGAAAATCCCTGCCACTCAGAGTCAGACAGCACAGGCTGTTTCTAGTATAACAAGCTCTGGAGTAATGGGGGGTCAGGAAGAAGTTGTGCACACACTCGCTGCAAACACGCTGTTCCCTGCCCAGCTGATGAACGGAAACATTCACATCCCGGTGGCTGTACAGGGTTACTCCAATGCTACGCAGTCCCTTATCTGGGACCCACAGCAGCAGGTGTTGCACACGCAGGGTCTGTCAGCGCAGGATGCACAGCAGCTACAGGTACTAGCACATTTGCTAAACTGTTTAGTCTTTTATTTGGACCAGTAGACATGTATTTCTTTATTGGACATGTTAATCATGTTGTATTTGTTTATGTGCAGGGTCAGACGGTGGTAGCAGAGGTTGATGGCCATGGCCAACAGCAAGTGCAGGTGCAGGAGCTGCTGCTGCCTGCCACGCTGAAGCCTGAAGAGGGGCTGGATGTGTGGCGACTTTGGGCTCAACGGAAAAATGCAGAGCTTGATAAATCAGACAATAATAAACTAGCCCCAATTGGCCGTAAGTGCATACACACAATGTTTATTGGAGTGTCAAAATAATATTTTATGTTCTGGCTTCTCACCCGTCAACCCGATCAATAATGTGTGTGTATATTTTAGGACGTCAGGCACTACGTTTCCAGGAAGACTTGGTGTCATGTGCAGTCGCTGAGCTCTGCATGGGTCTCTCTTTGATGACAACAGACGCTCGGGGGTTGGAAGGGGAGACTTTCGAGGCTGATGTTCTCTATTATGTGTTTCTGTGCATTCAAAAAGTAAGTTCACTATCCTCACAAACACAACATACTTACTGTTGGTTGTGCTGTAGAAACACTGTTTAACTGCAGCTTTCCTTGTGCTTTCCCTTTCCTCCAGTATCTGTTCGATAATGGCCGTGTGGATGACATTTTCTCGGATCAGTACTACACCCGCTTTGCTCACAGTCTGCACCAGATCCTGGAGCCTTGGAGACCATCCGTTCATCCGCTAGGTGAAGAAAATGTTTCCTGCATCCTCACCACAAAAAAGGGAACAGTTTGTAAAGAAACATCGAAACAAGCCTTATGTATTTTTGTTAAGTTCTGGGGACTAATGAAGTAAAATAGAACTTTTGGGCTGGAAAGGTGCACGATGACAAGAACGTATTCTCAAATGATAAGAGTGGTCCTGATGTGTTTCCTTGTTACTAATACATTCTGTGTTGCTTGCCCAATTTCATAAACTGTCTGTTCATCATCACCTGCTCTTTACCTCATACCAGGTTACGTTATACCCAGTCATGTGACGGAGGAGATGCTGTGGGAATGTAAACAGCTGGGAGCTCATTCACCTTCAACACTGCTCACAACTCTCATGTTCTTCAATACAAAGTGAGTTTCACTGTGCTTTCTCATGCGCCAGTTTCTTCTGTCATCACACGAGAATTACATTTCTATAACATCTTTGTCTGTTCAGCCAGCACCATAACACTATTCCATGTTCATGCAGACATGCACAGACTTGGCACCAGGTCATTTCCAACTCACATATCTGCAAAATAGTCTAAAAAAGGCATCGCTATAATTATTCTGTATCAACACTCTGTCACCATATATCACTGACTTGACACTCTGTATTCTTCACAGGTATTTTCACCTAAAAACAGTGGATCAGCATCTAAAAGTGGCCTTTTCTAAGGTGCTCAGACACACCAGAAAAAGTCCCAACAACCCCAAAGACAAGAGCACCAGCATCCGGTACCTCAAGTCAACAGAGAGGTTCATAGGACAGAAAGGTAACAACATGCATGGATTGGATTTGTGTTGGGCTGTCTGAGAGAGAAACCACAAATTTAAAGATTATTAATCATTTTCATACTGAATTCTTTTTTTTTTTGTTCAGTGACCGATGACATGTACTCAGAGCAGCTGGAGGACCCAGATAACCCACTGCGATGCCCCATCAAACTCTACGATTTCTACCTCTTCAAATGGTAAATATCAAACAGGATTTAACGATTGTCAAAAAGATTTCAGTGAAAGGAAAATGTGTTTTTATTAGGTACAAGCAATCTTTATGTCATAAAAGCATTAATTCAACTGAAATAGAATCAACTATTGGTAAGAAAAAAGAACAGGTAAAATATCTCTTGCTACCATGTAGTCACTCTACCTAGCTGCTGCTACCTTTAAATGAAATCATTTTATATTGACATGCAAGGTATGGAGTACGTGTGCAGTTGATATTCAAGCACCTACATTTGTGAAAGCACTGTTGCTAGGCAACTGACACAACATGGTTGCATTATAATATTTTTCTTCTTCTCTGCTCAAAAACCTTGAGTGTTTTTTTGTGTGTGTTAACATTATGTGAAGGAATAAAGGCAAATAACTCTTCTGGCCGTAGCTGCCTTGAAAAATATGCAGCATCTTTCACAACTGGTGAATATGGAGAACAGTTCTACTGGAGGAGGGAAAAGGGAAAAACCGATTGTGTTGTTCATGTGAAGTCAGTAATAAAATAATAATAATAAAAAAGATTTATTTAAACACAATGCATGTGATTTTAGTTTTGGTTTCAAAACTCATCATTTTCATTTTTTGATGACACATTCTAAAGCTGTAGATTTAATGATATGCCTATTACTGAAGTCATAATTAAAAGTGGTGTTGTGCTAGAATTGAATATACTGATTATACAGTCCAGGATCATACCAACACTGTGACATCCCTGCTAAAACATGTAGTTCAATCCCTACCTCGATGACCATGTCAACAAACCAGTGTATTTTGATATGATACTGGAATGATTAACAACACTGCAGAGTTAGAGTTCTAAATACTCAAGTTTTCCACTGACTCTTATCTGCTGTCTCTGGCATTCAACAGACATAAGATGTTTTATATAAAAGAACACTTCCTACTTCATTTCCCTCAGAAAGTATAAATATATTTTTTGCAGGCAGAGATGTGCTGAAATTGTAACCTGATCTTCTAATTAACTAGCACATCCTTAAAGTGTCCTCACATTGTGTTCTATCTGCCGTCCTGTCAGTCCACAGAGTGCTAAAGGTCGCAACGACACCTTCTACCTGACTCCCGAGCCTGTGGTGGCTCCCAACAGCCCCATCTGGTATTCCACCCAGCCAATCTCAAAAGAACAGCTGGAGCAGATGCTCACCCGCATCCTCGTCATCCGCGATATCCAGGAAGCCATCAACATGTCAGAAGGCATGCACTAGTGTGACTGGAGGAGAACTGTAAACAGACTTGACTCTTTCTCTTCACCCAGCCTTTGATTGCTAATTATCATTAGTTTTCTATTCTCTCACACCCTCTTGTGGTCTGTAAGGGTGGCATGTAATTGTTTATATACATTCAGTGTCAGCATATATAAAACACGGACTGTACATACACATACCAACATTATAGAAAATAATTTGTCTTACTGAGGCAATCTCTCACTTTTTTTTTTCCTTTGTTTTGGCCAAAGGATGTGGCGTCTAATCATGTTATTGGACCTGAACTCTAATTTAAATGTTATTTTAACTGTTGGCTCTACTCACCAGTCTGGAACAACTCTTCATTTCCGTTCACTCCTTTTCTTTTAATCTCCTATGATCATCAAATATATTTTCACTGGGGTTGGCTGGCAATACTCTCCTTTTCTTAGACATCCCTCTTTGTTTGCTTCTTTCCCTCGTCTGCCTTGTTCGGCGTTAAGTGTCACAGTGGATACCTCAGTGGTATTGAGACTTTATTAGCCAAACAGGCTAAAATCTCATTTGTGTGAACTTTCTTTGTACTTCACTCGTCTGTCTTGAGCTGAGGTCACACGCAGACGCACAAAGCGGCAGCACTGAATCTCATCGGGACTTCACTATTACGGACTCTTAACTACAACACAGTATCATGAACTGGACCTGCAGCTACTAGCACTTGCCACATGGTGGAGATGTGGCAGAGGGAGGGTTAAGGATGTTGACGGCTGCTGGATCCTCCTCAGTACATCACCAACCCCAGAACTCAACCTGGAGAGTGATTCTATTGTATCATACATGGTTATTACATAATGAAAGACTCTTAATAAGCGGGATAGCCCTTAGTGTTCTATAATGTATTATACTCATAGCTCCTTCATGTACTGTAAAGGGTTTCAGTCATCTAAGGAGAATGGCAGTGCCTGTGTGTTTTTGAAACATGACCTTTTTGTACAGCCACGATACCATGTGTCTGCCTTTCTAGCAAGTACAGTATAAATTCTGCACATGCATCCTTACATACAAACCGCATCGTGTGAAATATATAAAGATGCACAATGATTTTTCTCAATAAAAGTCATCACTTTATCAGCAATGGAGGTGAAAGTACAAAATTACATGCACACAAGACATTTTGAATTTAACAAACAAGTTTTTGTTTAAATTGACCCCTGTGCTCTGGTGCACCATAGTGTTCACAGATAACATTCTCATATTGTTCCCACAAAATTCACAGCATAGTAACAAGTTGGACCTGAATGGCAGGTGATAATTTGATTTTCCCTTGTGCTACGCGTTCAAACAGCTGTGCATGTGGTTTCTTCACCAGCATTTATCTGCATGTCGTCAGACCAGTTTTCTGCCTGCAGGGCCTGTCCTCATCGAGCAATCAGCATTATTTCTCTGTCTTCGTGCCTCAGGTACTGCATGAAGTCATTTTGTTCTTTTTGTGTCTTTGTACCTTAAGCTTAACAGTATGTGAGTTCAGGAGGCGTGTGAGCCTGGGTTTAACAGGGATGAGGAGGGCAGCAGTCTCCTCAGCAGGTTCCCAGGGTGTAACATCTGCTGTATTGTGTTCTGCTGCGGCTCTGACGGAGGTGTCTGTCTGTGGCGGTGTTGTCGTCTCCTCCCTGTTCGCTCTCCCCGTCCTGAGCTGTGAGGCTGATCCTGAACAGGGTGGCTGATTTTCGAACCGGCTCCCTGAATCTGTGGGCTGCTCGGAAAGAGAAGAAGCCCAATTAAAATGTCATCATACGTTACAGTGACTAATAACATGCTGCCTATGCTGAAAGTGAATGTGGTGTGTGTCGGTGCAGGCTGGGAGCTTATTTCTGTTCTCTCACCCTGCTGTGGTTCTCCCTGCTCCTCCACTGAGCCACTGCAGCAGACACTGATGCACAAACATGTACTGCTCCTGATAACACACAAAGAATGAGCAGGTAATGTGGAGCGCACGATGTTAATGAGCATGATGATATTCATGAGAGTCATAGAGAGCAATTTGATGCATATGAGAGAGTGAATTACTAGTGTGCATTTAAATATACTGATTACTGCAATCCAACAGACTATGTCTCATTGAACAGAATATTACATATATTTGGCTTTTTTAAATAAGCTGTAAAAAGTCATTCTTGAGTATGCCACTTTTTTTAAATGTAATACTGTATATTTTCAGAGTTAAGTTTAACATCAACTCTACTACATGCTGTATGGAGGTAGTTTTTCATTATATGTAGTTACCCCTCAAATTAACAGCTTTATTTCACGGTGAACAAGTTTAATTCTTTGATTTCGTTTGACATGTTGGGAGTTTATTTGGTTTCTTGCCAAAGCTCTATAAGGAGATTGATAGCATTCTTGTGGGTCCATTAAATATGAAGCTGCAACTACCAGCTCAGCATAAAGATTGGATCCAATTTACCAGCTTCCAGTCTTGATGCTAAGATAATTAATCCTCATGTAAATCTGCAAGAAAGCATCTAATAGATAAATGAGCTCCAACAGCTACATCAGTGAGATTCTGCTCACATGTTACTTACGTAAGAAATAATTTAAAAATATATTTGAGTCACATAATGATAGAACTGTAACATGAGACATTTTTCCTGCAAATTATTGACACAAACTCCAAGTATGTCAACATAAGAGCTTTTACATCTGTAGAAGATCTGAATATCATTTCACTAAGTCAACATGAAATACTCAAGTATCATCACTTCATCAACATGTTGTCACATTTCACTGATCTCAGATGTTCAGGTGAGCGTTAGTGGAAAAATAATTGTACATTAACGCAAGTGAATTACTTAAGTTTGTATACATACTGTAGTTACACATTACACAGTATATTTTCCTGTTGTGGTTGTGTAGTACCATTGTCCTGGCTACTTTCACTCCAGTAAAATATCTCAATACTCCTTCTACTGAAGGTGAGTGTCATGACTGTACAAACCAGATTCTGGACCATCCACATCCGATGTAGCCGCAGATCTTCCACAGCTGCGTGGATGTCAGGCTGGATGCCCCGAGCGCACAACTGCATCAACCACAACAGTGTCACAAACGTCCCTGAGCGCCCAACACCTGCACTGAGACACATGGTGACAGCATTGGCTTTAAACACAGTGTCGTGCACCATCTGATTGAGTCTACTGGGTTATTAGAAGTGAGCAATGGATGAGTAAAAGTAGTGGGTGATGCATTTGAAATCAGAGGTCAGACCTGCAGTGCACCACAGACGGCCCCAGGCGAGGAATGCCTTCCAAGTGCTGCCGCACATGGTCAGTGAAGGCACAGAGAGAGGATGAGTCTTTAGGGATGCCCCGGTCCGGCCAGGAATGGTAGTAGTAGTGTGTGATTATCCTGTCTGTCGGACAGTCTCTCTGAAACACCAACACTTTCCTTAAATCCAACCACAAGGACGTATTTCTCTCTGTGATTGATCACTCGTACGGTCAGAGCACAGCAGCAGTTTAAAGGCACCAGAGAGGATGATGGATGGATCTTTCTCTCACCTGTCTGAGGTTAATGGTGGTGATAAAATAATCTGGCCCTTGTTTGCAGTTCAGTGTTGTCACCTGGATCAGCCCGTGATAAACTGTGCCTTGCTCCAGAGGCCAGTACTTATCACACAGCACCTGGACACAGAAATATTGGACAACATTCTTTTTAAGACACTGTAAGAAATTTCACAATATCTTTTATGTTATAGGTATTTTTTTAATTTATTGAGATACCTGAACTACACACACACACACACACACACACACACACAAACACACACACACTGAGAATGCCGTTCTTACTATGTCCTTGTGTCTCAGAGCTGTCACCATGACGATTATCCTGACGTTTTGCTCCCACACCATCCTCCAGAAGTCGGCCATGGTGTTGTGCAAAGGACCCTGGGTGCAGATGAAGTCTCTCTCTGATCCTCCACCCTGAATACACACACACAAACACACACACACAGAGTCAAGCACACAGTTGTACAGCAGCCAGGCTAAGTTGAGAAAATAATCAATTCAGTGGAGGAAGTGAACAAGTTCTCACAGGCACAAAATTTGCATTGATGTAGTCCGTGTGTGGAACGGAGTTCTGAATGGACAGCCTCACACGACAGTGGTCATCTGCATTAGTCAGAAAATGAAAAGCAAATGAAAGTCTCACACATCATCACTGCACACACAGCATGCTGTTCCCCGCTCTAGAGGAAGACGCCTGGCTCTTACATGGTAGAATGTAGGGGTATCTGTTCTTCTCTCTGTTGACCTCTGATTCCCCCGCTCTGGTGGAAAGGTCTCTGCCAACATCATTCAGCTCCTTCACAGAACCAAAGATGTCAGCACTCATGACGTGTCTCCCTTCATAAATCACAAATCTAATATAAGTCAAATTTCTGAACTCGTTACCTCAAAGTCCTTTTTAAAGCCTCTGTTGTCGTTGGCAGCCAGAGCCTGGCAGCGGAAACGAAGCTCCTGTAGAATCTGCCCCCTCGAGAAAGTTTGCACCCTGTAAAACAGAAATGTGTTGCATTCAATTGTTTTAGGAGCAGGGAAGCACAGTTTGTATAACTCTGGTGATGTTCTTTACAAGCAAACTAATGAAAAGACCTAAACCATAATGAACTGATTGTATTCATTGTGTAACTTTATTCAGGTTGTTCCTCTGTTTTTCTGCTGTTGATCCAAAAAGTGATTGTTTGACACTGAACATGGTCCCTCTGGTTTATCTTGAGTCAAACCCATATAAACCATACCGAAACACACCACACCACATCATGCCAAACCATATCATATCATACCATACTCTGCCACACATCTATAAAAATATAAATAATCATCTTCAGTCATCTCCTTCTTGATGCTACAAGGAATTCTGTCATCCTCACCTCATGTCTTCTCCTGTCGACCTCGTGCTTCAAACTGAGATTCAGCAGGAACTCAAGAGGGAGAATGATGCCAGGGGGATATCAGTGTTCATGCTGAACAAAAAGATACCATCTTCTGTTTCATAAGAAAAGTTTGTCGATCAAAATCAGTCATGAAGAAAATATGAATCAATAAGCTGAGAACATCTGTGTTGGCCTCTTGTTTCCCCTCCCCCTGGAATTTGTCCTCCTCAACACTGGCACTTGGCAGCAGAAAATAATCTAGAAACACAACGGAAACACACCTGGAATGAAGTTAGGTGCCGGCACAAATTGTTTTTGCTTTGTTCTTTCCACGAAAGAATTCAGCAGTTTTACTGTGTCATTCCAAGGAAAGTGTAGTTTCAGCCTGACTGTACCTCTCCTCATTATAAGAGGAAGGCCCACAGAGTAAGCATGGCCCAGCATTAACACACAACAATTACTGACACTGACCCGACAAGAAGGAAAACCTGTTCCGGCAAGTTCTCAACTCCAAACACAAATAGCAGACGGAAGAGCAGACAATCCCAACAGCTTCAGTATCATGTTTTTGTTTCAGGATTACCTTCACAAACCGACCTCTGATGAATGGTTTAAATCACAGACTGAAGAGAAAAACTAAGGGACTGAACTACTCCAAGGCATCTTAGGTTGTCTGGTTTTAATATTCTCTCTCTCTCTCTCTTTCTCTCTCTCTCTCCCCCTCCCTCTCTCTGTGCAAGAAGAAGTGTGATGGGTGGAGAAAAAATGGGTGGAGACGGAAACACTAAACCCCAGCATGCAGTTGCCTCAGCTATTCTTTGTACTCACCAAATCATTACCAGCACCAGAAAAACAAAAATGTTTTTACGCTCTTGCATCTTCTCAGTCCAGATGTTAGTTTTCTGTTGTAGTATTTAGGTCACACCTCGTATATTTATATACATACATTTGTATACTGCTCAGGAGGAATACACACTGGAAAGTACAATTCAAATATAAATATATGGCTCCCACAATAATCATTTCAAAACAGTTTAATTCACAGGAGACTGAAGGTGTGAGGTTCTCTTGTGAAAGAGTTTCATTTAGGACACAAAGTCTAATTCAATCATTGGTTAAAGCATATAGATAAATATATACACAATTCTACTGGACATATTATAACCAGGTTTATATTGTCTGTGTCTGAAAACACACATTAACAACTACATAACAACAACAACAACAACAACAATAACAACAACAACAATAACAACAACAACAACAATAATAACAGTCGTAATAACTATCTAAGAATACAACGTATGGAAGTCACTATATATACTCAGTGTATATAATAAGGTATAATAAAGTTGTCTCTGTACAGTTTGTCAATCAGCTCCTCTGAAAAAAGTTGAAGAGCGCCACCGTCTGGCGGAGCAAAGATGTGGACAGGTATGACAACAATGTTACTGCGCATGCGCGTCCTCAAGAGACGAACCCGTACGTGTTGTTCCGTCGCGTCTGAGTCAGACTGACGCTGATTGGCTGACTGCAGAAGAGGAAGTGAAAGCTTGTTGCGCTGCTTCTCTGAGTTCTCTTCTCCTGAGGCTTTAAAGTGCGAGGAGAAGTTCTTCCCTCCAGACTGAAGACTCAGAGTTTGACTTTAGAGATGAACCGACGATAACAGCTCGTTCACTTCCGGGTGTGTTGGAGCACTTGTTGGTTTTCTTCACAAGCAAACAGCAAACAGGAAGCGATGGATCATGCACGAGCACAGGACGCGCATCAGAGCAAGGTAACAATTCACGAGCTGAGAGAGAGAGAGAGAGAAAGGGAGAGAGAGACAACAGCCTTAGAGTGTATTTAAAAACTTATCAACAACCTTAGAGTGTATATAAAAACTTATCAACAGCCATAGAGTGTATATAAACAAACTTACCAACAACCCTAGAGTGTATATAAAAACTCATCAACAACCATAGAGCGTATATAAGAACTTACCAACAACCATAGAGCGTATATAAAAACTCACCAACAACCATAGAGCGTATATAAGAACTTACCAACAACCATAGAGCGTATATAAGAACTAACCAACAACCATAGAGCGTATATAAAAACTTATCAACAGCCATAGTGTGTATATATACAAACTTACCAACAACCATAGAGCGTATATAAAAACTTACCAACAACCATAGAGCGTATATAAGAACTTGCCAACAACCATAGAGCACCAACAACAGTGTAGAATATAGGAAGCACTATAATACAATAAAAAGAGCTTTGTCTTTTTACAAACTTCACAACAGCCAGTGAGGAGGTACAACACTTGATCTACCTCAGACATGTGTACAGTGTTTTGCTGTTTAAGTGTAAAGCCTCCACGCACGAGCAAAAATCTATATCCACTGAAATACAACATTTTTGTCTCAAAAAAATTCTTGAGTACTTTAACTGCACACACACACATAGCATTAAAATATTAGTTGGTTGCTGCTGCAATTGTTTTGTTCGAGACACTGAGTTTTGATGATACATTTATTTCACTGCAGTTTCACACACAAGAGGCAGCATAATGAAATGTGTGGTCAGCTATTTTTAGAAATATGTAACACTCTGGTTTTCTATAGGGAGTGTGTGGCGCAGGAATGCATTACTCTCCTGCTACAGGGCATCGATGTACAGAGTACGTACACCGATGCATCTGAAGCAAGTCTTCACCTCTGTGGAACTAGAAGTGTTTGACATTGAATTATTTTTTAAAAATGACCAAATTGATGAAGCAAATATAAAAATAGTAGACAACTATTCTTTGTCTTGGATTATTTCCTCATTCCACTTATTATTTCTGCTCCAATAACATCATAACCTACCTGTAGTGTAACACTTTATTGACTGTGCTTCCTCCAGGCCTCCATGTTGTGGCACAGGGACTGTAGTGATGATTCTGATGACATGAAGCACACTCACAACTCTCTGTCTTCCTCTCAGGTATGTCCATGTTCTTACATCTTACATCTCAAAATAACCTTTTTTTTTAGACTGTACCATCGTTCTGCTCTTTGTAAAATACCACAGTGTTTCTAATAGTTTTACCTCTGTGGATTCAGGACGAGACGAGGCCGATCAGAAGAGTACAGAGTCCCACCAGACCCGGGGCCTGGTCGTCCAATCCTTACAAACCAAAGTTCAGAGGGAAATTCTACAAACCTCGGTGCGACTGGCAGACAGAACATAACGAAATGAATCATGATAACAGCAAGGTTTATCTGCTATGAAAGTTTTTTCTGAATGCAGTTTTGCGAGGGATGACCACTCGTTCCACAAACCTGGCTTCGTAAACAAGAGGCAGCGCCACCTCAGCCAACGGGTCTACCCCGACCAGAGAGATCACTTCCAGCCCAAACCTCACCACAGCGCTCAGAGGGAGCGAGAGAAGGAACGGTACGGGTGGAGATCGAGCGCTGAAGGAAGTTCATGCCCAAAACAAAGCAACGGTAAGTCTGTGTCTGCAGGAAAAGTTAAAACAACACACACACTTCAGCTCAATTAAACATTTATATAGAGAACATTTACACAATATTTCCAAAAGTTCTTTTTGTCTGTGGCAGACTATGCTCCTTAGCTGCATTTAGTAACAGCGATATTTCAAACAGTGTGATTCCAACATTTAGAGGAAGAATCTCACCTGTTTCAGTTTCACCTCTGAGCACTGAAATAAGGCGCAGTGCTTATTCTCAATAAACCTACTTTCAGAATGATATAAGTGATCAGTGATATAGACGATAAAAGTTGACGGCCTGGATCTGAGGGATCCAGAGGTGGATGAGGTGTGTCTGTCTGTTTTATTTATTTTTTATCTTTCCTTTTTTTCCTTTCTTTTATTATTTGCATATTGAATAGATTTAGTTTCCATCTATCTTTTTGTTATATGTTCCTATTCTTTCAACTAAAAACACAATAAGAGAAGTACATGTACACTTTAATACATGGACACTATAACACATTAAAATATCATTTTTATTACTGTGTCTTGCTGCTGCATCTGGACCATCCCTTCTTGGGATTAAAATGCTTCCCTAATTCACAAGCACATTCATCTTCTTCTGGTACAACACATACAAAACGTGGAAAAAGAGGAACAATTTTAACAAAAAGGTTTTATCACAAACAGAATTATTAAATCTATAAATTGAGTCGATAAAGACCATTTTCCCCTGTCCTCCCAGGCTGTCTCCAGATAACTGGCTAATTCATATGTTTCATATTTAATCAGCCACGACAAGTTTTTGCACATCACCCATATTTACAGTAATCAGCATCTTTTTAATTTTACAAAATACAGCATTGTGCAGTTCACAAAAGAAATTTAATTAAACATTCTACTTACAAATTCACTTTTCTTCTTCTATTCACAAACATTCTGAGGAGCTCCTACAAATATCAAACATTCACAAATGATCAGTTTTACTGTGTCCACTTCATATATTAACATTTTATACATGCATGTCCAGAGTATTTACATACTCTACAAGCTTGACAGTATTTACTTGCACTTTGATAATTGGCCATCGGGTGACAGTATAAACAAGCAGAGGCAGCATTTTGCATTGCAAATGTTTGGAGGGCTTTTGCTGGTTGTGTTATGTGCTGGTTATAGTCACAGTGTGGTAGCAACAAACCAGTGTTACATAAGGCCCATCACTGAGCAGCTTTTCCTGGACTCACTATACGGATTATGTCACAGGTGGAGCTGATAGCGGTCAACCCACTGACAGTGAACGCCTCAGGTTATCTCATGTAAACGGTTGCAGGTGGATTTGTTGTACACCTGAAAATGACCTCATCAGGGAACAGGAGGGGTTCAGACCCGATTACCTTTCCTTGGTTTTTACACTGATCACGAAATCAGTGTTTCAGATTTTTGCTGATGTGTTTTTCTGGTTTGTTGTGTTGTTTTAACAACTGAGCTGCAGCGACTGTGTGTGTGTGTGTGTGTGTGTGTGTGTGTTTTCCTCTTGCATCCAGGCGCTGTATCCGTGCGCACACTGCAGCACTGTGGAGGTGTGTGTTTGTGTATGTGTGAGAGTGGAACAGGTTTTTTTTGTGTGTGCCTGAGTGATGGTGCGATGATGGTGACTCATCGCTGATTTGTGTGTATATGAGAGTGAGAAAGAGAAAGAGGGAGAGAGAGAGCAATATATAATGAGCCGTGACAAAGATATTGCTTCACATAGGAATACTGCAGTCCAATGTTGCAATGCAAATTTTATGAACCATCAGCAGGTTCTGCTTTAATTTATATTGATTTTAAAACGTAAACTGAACATTAAGATGGACGACACGACTCCACTTCCTCCCACCTTCTTAAAATGAAGCTGAAATATTTCAGATACAAATGCTGCCAATGTTGCACATTTGGTGCCAGCGTCTGCGCAGTATGATCGGGGATGGAGCTGTTGCAGCGAGGTCCCGTCTAAAAATGCGTTTTTATAGCATCAAATAACTTATGTATAACTTGAATGAAAAATTAAAACTTGACCAAAGACGAGTGTGATCAGAACAACATAAATGAAAGAAATCAACTTTGAGAAAACATTTTTTAATATGATTTAATATCGATTCTCTCATGATGTGATTTTATAGGACGAGACATGAGCTCGACCAATAACGAGTCCGTCTTATCTGTCAATCGTGATGTTTCCTGTTGTTTTTATAGCATCAAATCATTTAAACCGTATACAGAAAATTAACCTTCTAACATACATCCCCAGATATAAACTTTGAACTTGTGCTTTGAGTTTTTAGCTTGGGCCATGTCCCATTCACTAACATAGAGGATACATGGTTTATAACCTATACTGCAGCTAACCACCAGGTGGCGATCAACAACCCTCTGTTTTAAACCCTGATTCGTTTGCTTCTACAGAGAAAGAGAGGATGATTAGGAGGCTGTAAACATGATAAAATATAACCCATTGGTGCTGCAGATTATAGGTGTGGTAAACAGAAATAAGAAAACCCCATTACCACGTATCAGTCGTTATTTTTTAGATTGTACACACACACACACACACACACACACACACACACACACACACTCTCTTGTGTCTCTCTCTCTCTCTTGTTGTGCTGTTGTGTTGACCTTCTGGTTTGTCTGTTTTCCAGCTTCCAGACTGTTCCTGCCCAGGTCCACCTCCAGCAGAGACAAGGACACGCAGTTCGCTGTAAGTTTGTCAACAGAAAATCGACTCTGCTTTTTCATTTAGTTAAAAACTGTGGATAAATAGCTTGGTCCCTCTGTTCCTTGAAAAGACTCAATCCCATGTTTCCTTCTTAGCTATCAAAGTGATGTAGGGCAGCACAGTCTCAATTCTCTAGTGATTTTTTTTTTGACAGTTTCCTGATGAAATGTTTTGAAATGGAAAACATTTGAAGACATCAGGGATGGGAATGAAAAGCCAGTTTCTGTGAGAATTAGAGAGAATGAATTAAACTGACTAATCCTGGCTGCTCCATCAAAACAATCATTCAGCAAGGTTTTTGAAATATATTGTTTCAGTTCATTTTTCAAGCCCTAATGCCAAACATTTGATGGTTCCAGGTTTTCAAATGTAAGGATTCACTGATCCCTTTATAGTTAATTTATTTATTCCATAGACATTCTACAGTTGAGAAAAGATACTGAAATATTCAGTTTGACATAATTTCGGACTCCATCAGATACAGAGAGTTCTGAGGCTCTTATTCATTTCTGTTTCAGAGAAAGTGGGAAAAACTGCTAATGTGAACTTCAGTGTGAGATTCATAAAACAAAATACAGAACAAGCTGGAACAAGAGGATGATTGGTGCTTGAAAAATGATTCAATCAATAATACAAATTGTTCCTCGTTATTGTCTTTGTTAATCAACTAAACAATGAACCCAGTAATTAATCTATGACGTACTAGATGTTTCTGAGTTAAGAGTAAAGACTGATTTAACTGTGGAAAAGGCTGAAATCAAAAGCTCACGTACGTTGTTTGGCCGACCTGAACGCCGCGAGGAGCAGAGCAGCACATGATGAATCACAGCTGGTCAGTGCTGGAGTGAAGACACGAAGAGAAATTTAAAGTTCGGTCGAGTGTTTTCCCACAGTCGATATTTGCGACAGCTTCGTTGTTGTTAGTGTGAGCTGCCCACAGGTACACGTCTGTGATTAATGGCTCTTTCATTACAACCTTTTTTTATTTTGCTGTGTTAGTTGTTCATGTTTACTGATGCTGTTTTTTTTCACCTCAGTAACTTTGCCAACTCAACCCTAAAACAGATCAATATTTTTCATTATAATCAGTTAAAAAAAAATATAACTTCTTCAGTGTGATTTATATCTAGATTTAACTACTGCCAGTTTTAACAAGTCTGTGCAACTAACTTTTTTAACTCTCTATAAATCTCCTCAAAATGCCACTTTGTTATAAGTGGGTTGCCAGGTTGTAAAACATATAGTGGATTTTCTTTAGCTAGCTCTTCATGTGTGGAAATATTGCGATGTCACTGTCGCTGGGTGTGTCAACACTGCAAAGCTAGGTCATAGGTCACTCTTTATCAAATATTGTGTAAAAAAGCAACCTGCAATTTCACCCATAGTTCATGTGCTGTTGTGCTTAGTTGCACTTGTGTAACCCTGGAGCCCAGGGACTGAGAGAAGTGGAACAACAACGATCTTCTCCTCCACAGACATGTCTGTAAAACAAGGTTATATGTTTTTGGCAAAACTGCAAATTCTGCTCTCATATGTATCTTCACCACCCTTATGTCTGTCTACCATGTGGTGCTGAGCAGGTAGTGTATAGAGAAGTGTTTTTTGCTAGAAACAGCTGTCACTCGTCTGGAAACTGATGTGAGCAGTGAAACGGCTAAAAAGAGACTCAGTAGACCAAGCTGCACCAAATAACACTCATAGATATCAGAGCGTGTCTGGTTTTGTCATCATGATCCATTAAATATTCTTTGGGAAATGTTAAAGAGAGTGATAAAAATATCTGGATTCTGCCCTGACACATAGCACAGACAGGTTAAAAAAGAACCTCAACAGAGGAAACAGAACAATGTCCAAGTTAAACCAAGACAAAGAGCTCAAAGACACAAAAATGCTCTGCAGAGCTGAGTGAAAATGATCTGTGGTTTCCTCACTTTGAGCGACTTCATTAACTTCATTTATGCACGCCATAGTTGTTGAAATACTGAGTTGTGTATTGTTCATTAGCCGGTTGATCATAGCTTTTCACAGCCTGAAGATGTTGTTCCCATTATTGGTTTATTACTAAACTCTAAATCATTAAAACATGATTTGTTACCATTAATAAAGGCAGCATCTGTGATTTATTAAAACCGTTGTGAACTGCTTCTTATTGGGAAGTGGTGCCAGTATTTCTCTCTGTACTTATCGTCCTTGTGCTGCCTCTTTGTTGTACATTTAGTTTGCCACTGAATACATATGCAGCCAGAACAAACTCTGAATTTTTAATGCACCAGCCTCAGTGTAAGAAGTCGACATGTGGATCTTCACTTGAGTCATCTTCTGGTAGATAGCAGCTCAGTCATCGTCAGTGTTTGCACCCATTTTTTTAGCCAACTGTCTCATTCCCACTGTCCAACTCCTGCCTCATTTTTTTCCCTTTTTTTTCTTCGCAGGTTTGTCAGAACGACAGGAACCACAGCAGGGAGAGAGATCACAAGGGAACCAAGAGCAAAGAAAAGGAACAAAGCCGAGACCGGGAGCTTCCTTTAACTGTGAACCAGACGACGACACGAGACAGAGCCATCCAGCAGAAGAGGAGAGAGATAGATGAGGTGGGAGGGTTTCATTACACAAACACACACACACACACACACACACACACACACACACACACACACACACACACACACACACACACACACACACACACACACACACACACCTAGGGAGAGGGGATAGTTATAAACAGATAGAGGAAGAGAAGTGATAAGAGAAGCTGGGATTAGAGAATGGGCGTCAGAATAAAGATCTTAGAAAGTGCTGGGAGACAGGAAAATAAAGTCAACATCCATTTTGAAACGCTGAGCCTCAGGCATCTCGACTGTCATTGTTATCCTCACTTTGGCGAGCCTGACAAAGTGGGTCTTATTCATTGTGCGACATGATTGATGGGTTTATGCTTTTATTTTTTGTGACTGAGCAGAAAGTTAAAGTGAGGCTGTTTATCTCAGCTCACCTGCACCACAAGAGGCACACGTGCTTTAATGCTGCCTTCAATGTGACATCACGTGAGGCCCCGCTCATCGGCAGTGTGTTTGTGTGAGATTGTGAGTGTGTGTGTTTCCACCCACTTGATGGAAAAGATGCCCTCTTGCTTTTCATGTCTCCATGGTTGCAGGATTATAGATTGCACTGCAGGAAAGGGCATTCTGGCAACAGGTAGCCGATGTTAAACATAAAACTCCGCTGCAGATTGTTAATGCAGTTAGTTGTGAATGGAAACACATCGATTATCTCATGTGACCTTCTCTCCTTTTACAACTCCAACGCTCCCACTTTTCTGCTTCTCACCACGCCTTGTTCCTTATCCTAAAACCGTGGACGTGTGTCCTACAGGTGTATTATCAGGAGTGTGAGATGTTTGGCCTCGTGACAAAGATGCTCATAAAAAAGGAACCGTCCCTGGAACTTCTCATCCAGTCCTCGCTGCAGGAGAACCTGCGAGACATTGGCAAGCGCTGCGTGGAAGCCATGGAGAAATTCATCGAGGACTACGACTCCAGAGAGCCGTTGCACTAATCGCACACATGCTGCCGCCTGTCGTGTCAGCGTAGATCCTCATGGTAGAAATGTTGGAAATTTTTATATCGGGTTGTTCAGTACTTCTTTTTGGATTTCATTTGCAATAAGTTCGCTCATTATTTTCTGCTGCCTGGAAACAGTCTCACTCTGAGCTCTGTCAGCAACACTGGAGAAGAATGAAGAGGAAATGTTTTTGATTGAAGCATTTCATGCTGATTCTAATGTTGAAAATGTGACTATGAAAAATGCACTAGCGCTTTTTTGCTTTAAATCTCCTAATGAAGAAGTATTTTGACATTCCAAGTGACGTGCTTAATTTATTCTCTTTCTTTTCATTCATTCAAATGAGAACAAAGCATATTAAACAACAAATGGCTAAAAATATCTTCAATGTTTCATTTGTTGCCATAAAGGTAAGAAACAAATCAGGTCATATCATGAAATACATTAATGGGTCAGTAGGTAACTGGGCCATACATTGTTATGTGGGGTTGATGTATTTTTAAAATGAGGGAAAGTGCAGGTTTCTTTTTACGTTTGATTGCATGACATATTTTGACTTGTAGAAATATCAATAACACAGTAAATGTCAGTTGATGGAAAAAAAAACAAGAAATGGCTGTGGAGAAATTTCAAAGATGTTCCTGCTCTTATCCAGGTCACGGTTCTTAAAGGGGATGATTTCTGCTCTTTGTTCAGGTTTAAAAAAATAAACCCTGAAATAAACTGTCGTATTGGGATTGAAAAGCACAAATCTACAACAGAAAGGCTGCACTACTCAAACTGGATGTGTGGAGAGAAAAAGAGTACAAGGCACAGAGGCTCTAATGGAAGATTCTCCTGCTGCTTTATAGGAATTTTAGGAACTCGTTTTTGGAACTTTATTATGTGAGAAACGTAAAACTGGAATGTCTCTGCTTTTGCTGCTCAAATTCTGACTTTTTATTCTAAGGCCATCTTTATGGAAGTAACACGTTCAACTACAGGTGTGGCCCTTTAAATTAACACACTGAGTGAATCCTAATGAAAAGATTTTTTGGTTGATTTAAGACGGTGAACGTCATTGACAGATTTTACTCTGATGTTATCGCTGGTCCAATAAAGAATTAAGATTTGTGTTTGCTCTTTATCCAACACTAGGGGGGAGTTAACTGCTGAGATGACATTCGCCACAGCATAGATTGTAAAACTGTTTTTGGAATTAAAAAATCAACAACTACAACAAATGGCATGAACCAAAATGCAACTTAACAAAGAGAAAGAAGGATGGTTAACATAGATTTAGTTGTGACAGGCTCATCCTCTTAATGGAGTCATTTTCATGTTTTTCCAGAGATGCTTGATTAAGTGAAGGCTCTGGGCGACATGAGGACATTTACAGAAGCCCCTCCTGCAGTCAGCTGTGGGCTTAGTGTTATTATCCGGTTCAGTCCCTCTGTACCCGTCGCTGAGGAACACCCCCACAGCCCGATGCTTCGCTGTTGGGATGTTACTTGTCAGGTGATGAGTGGTGTCTGGTTCCTACCAGACGTGACACTGAGAGTTGACGCATCAGAGGAATCATGTTTCTCACAGTCTGAGAGTCCTTTAGGTTATTTGTGAACTACCAGCAGGCTGTCACATGTTTTTCACTGAGAAAGACTCATAGTTTGGTCTGGTCACTCATACGACCGATCAGTGCAGTGCTGCAGTGATTACTGTTTTCTAGTAGTTTCTCCCTTCTCCTCTGATTGCTTAGTTTGGCTCTAAGTTCAATCAATCAATCAAATTTTATTTGGGTAGCCCATATTCCAAATCACTATTTGTCTCATAGGGCTTAACAAAGTGCAACATCCTTTTCCCTTAACGCTCAACAATAAGAAAAAATTACCAAAAAAAGAATCCTGGAGGCCACCATGGTTCTAGGGAAACATTTATAGTAGCCTCAGTTCAAACCTCCTGCCTTGGTCTTTGTTGTGTCGGCTGTGAGGCCTCATGCAGGCAGGTGTGTGCGTCTGCTTTTCTATCCCTTGATTTTAGCTGGACTCAATATTTATGTCTGTGTGATGTTTCAGTTTTTCCTTTTTAAATTCAGTTTTTCTTTTGATACTTGTTGAAAGAAAAGTGAAGGGGCCTCAATACTTTGGAACACTTGATCCAACTAAGCCATCATTATTGAAATTCACTTCCTTTATTCTTTTCTTACGGAGCCAAGTCAAGCTGACCAATCAGAGCTCAGTCACAACCGACCGAGAACCCAATACAACTGACAGATACAACTTCCTGTTTGTTCATTGAATTACTCTTTATTTTCAGTATGAGACAACAACAACAAATTAACATGCAAGTCTCCCTATCTCTACATCATGTTATACAAATAATGATTCTTTAGTTACAAAATATATTTATATAATATTTAAGACCATATGTACATCATATTTACACACTACATCCATTACTTTATTAGGTTTATTACTATATATACATTTAACAGGTATTATTCTTTAATATTATTATGATTATTATTTGCATTATTATTATTATTGTTAGCATTATTATTATCATCATTATTCTTAATCATCTATAGGTAACTCAAAATAAAAACAAAGCATGTAGCAGAAGATAAAACGGGACCATACCTGACGTTACTGTGCCTGAATGGTCAAGGAGCAGAGGCTGTGTGGCGCTCTGTCCTTGGTAAAGCATGGAGAGCTGGCTATGTAGAGCACAAGGTTCAACAGACTATTTGTACAAGGTGATAACGGCTAGCGAGCCAACACTATATTCCAGCAGCATTTGGATTCCACTGAGGTAAACAATGAAGTAGCTTGGAATCTAGCACGTAGCTATCACTATCCCAACACGATTTCTGGTCCACATAGGATTAGAAGTTTTACCGCAGAGGGCCTGGATCACTGAGCTGCGTGAACGTCGACAGTCAGATCACTGCAGTTTGACCAGTGTTACCTCCAAACTCTAAATGGATCGATTGATCTCCTCTGTAACATGGATACACTCACAGACACACACACACACACACACACGTCATGTTATTTACCCTGACCACAGTATAGTCAGATTCATCAGTGCCTCCTGGTACCATCAGCAGCGTTGATCATTGTAAACATTTCTGTTGTGTAAGCCAGCTGAGCTTCCTCTTATGATTAGATCATTCTGTGTAGGTGTGCACAAACACTACGCAGTGTAGAGTTGTGTAAGTTCACAAGCACAAAAAATAGGCAGTTTTCTCTCTTCAACCCCAATACACACACACACACACACACACACGATACTCATCACTGTCAGCTGTCTCACTCTCACCTTCCCACTCCCTCTGTTCCTTCTCTCTGTTGCTGTAACTGTCTTGCTTACCTCTGTCCCTTTCATTTCTTTCTCCTGCCCGTCCCTCACCATCTCTTTGCTCTACATCTACGAAATTATGCAGTTTTTGCTCTTCCTCCTCTGGCGAGTGTGCAGCTGGCCGTGAATCGGCCCATGCAGAGGTCCGTGATGGCCGGCCATCCCAGAGGGGCTGTAGCGATGGCGCAGCTCCTCGTTGTTGATGTAGCACAGCTGCACAGGCCGAGGTATTGGCTCGCCCAGGAAATAACCCTCATCTCCCTCTGACTCGGAGGAAGAGGAGCAGCTGGAGCACCAGGGGTCAGCAGCTTCCATGTACCCGTCAGTCCAGCGTGGCCCACCCAGCCCCACAGGTTGCCAGCCAGCATTCTGCAGGGTGAGATCAGAGGTGGTGCGGGGGCAAGGCCGGTGGGGCTGCTGCCTGTACCCACCTGGCTCCAGACCAAACATTTCCCGAGCAGCATGACCAGAGGGGAAGCGATCGTAATCCTCCTGAACACGGCGGTAGGGCGGCTCCACCATTTGAGCAGGTCGGTCAGCCACCAGGTGCAGTGCGTTATCGGAACGGGAACGCCGTGAGCGTTTGTGGTGGCGGCCACTGCGGTGCTGCCCGTTACCGTGGTTTCCACGATGGTGTTTGCGGACTCTTGGTTGTGGCGGCTGTTGCTGTGACACAGATTCCTGGCCGGTTAAGCGACGGCGGGGCATTCTGTCACTCATGGGGGCCATCCGTAGGTTTCCACTGCTGCCCATCACCCCAACACAACCTTTACCATCAAAGCTCAGTGGCTGAGGGCCGTCCCAGTACTGCAGCGGGTAACCAACTCTCAGTGGAGCGTACATGTTGTTGTTGATGGGACGAGAAGAGGACAGAGACTCTGTGCTGTGGCACTGGATAGAGGAACTGAGGGTGCCCATGTTGCTCTTTTCGGACACGTTCACTCCTGAGTCCTTACTTAGGTCGGGCATGGAGAACCTAGACAAATGCTCCTGACGCTTACTGACCCCATCCAGAGAGTTACCTGTTAAACCACAAATCCCATGTCAAATTTTCAGACAATTTATTATCGTATATATCATTTAATAGCATGCTATTTTACTTATATCACTGTACCTGCAGCGTGAGACATAGTCAGGGAGTCCATGGATCCACGAGGAGTCTGTTCTAGAGGAGTAAGAGGCTCATTGAAGCTCATGGCGTTGATGGGGTTCCTCCTGGTGAGCGGGGGTCTGCCGTTTCTCTGGAACCCGTGCAGGCTGATGCTCCTCTTGTCAGAGAAGCCTTGGTTCTGGCTGGACATCTCATTGAAGCTCATCTGAGTGCGTAGCTTGTTGGGCCTGAACTCATCCTGGCTGTGGTGGATCCAGTTTTCATTAAAGGAGTGGCCCCTCAGTGCTGCCATAGGGGTCCTCTTGGCATTGCCTTGTTCCTTTCCCCAGGAATCAGGCCTCTTTCCTGGGTTGGCAGGATTCTGGACTGGAGGATGAGCATTTGAGTTGGGATTGTATCCCTGCCTGGAGTTACACTGACCCAGGAGATGTATAGGTGTAGGGGCCGGGGAGGGTTCCCGCTGGGGGCCCTCGTAGGCAGCAGGGCCGTAGGACTCATCCCGACTCATCCACACCTGGTTAAGGCTCGGGGCACGGCTTGGAGTGCGACTGGGTGTACGGTTAGGCGTCCTGCTTGGAGTCTGGCTTGATGAGAGACTTAAACGGTCCATCTGAACAGACAGGGGATCATTTTCAGCAGACAGACGATCGGGCATAGGTGGAGGAGCAGATTGGCGAGCATCAGCACTCCGTCGCTCCTGCTCTGCATTCCTACGCTCCTTTTTCCCTATCTTGGTGCTGTGGCGAGATTCACGGGAACGGGCGCTTTGGAAAGCTGAGTCTGAGGAGTCGGACTCATCAGGATCCTAAATAATTCAAATAAAACAGATAGCACTGTTTAACCCCTAACATGCAAAAATATAGAATAATCAGAAAAAAATAGAAAATTTCATATAATCCTTTTTTTTCTGGTCCCCTTACCTGTCCAGCGCTGCAAGACCGTGAGCAGAAGATCTGTCCCTGCTTTGGCAGGAAAGGACGGCCCATTAGAGAGCGCTTACAACGGGCACAGCAAAAACATTCCTCAGTTGCGTGCCAGTGCTGCCCATCATACGTCATCTGTCCTTGGTCGATGCCTTTGGTAAACAGGAAAAATAGCACTTTGAAACAAAACATACCAGAAACAAGTTTATTATTGAACACAATAGGCGGTCTAGCTGCACTGCATAAACCTGGTAATGTGATGGCAGCTATTTCTAAAACTAATGTAGAAATGTAATTCTACCAAGTCTGTGCTGCCGGTGTGTTAAGCTCATTTTGCCTGTCAGTGCTGAAACTGAGTAAAAAAAACATTTTTGTTTCTGTGCCCAAACATGATCCCTTGATCTGTAAGATACATTTTACTAGCTTCTCTTGCAAGCCAGAGGAAGTAATCATCTTTCACAGCTCCCATCTGGAGTCAACATGGGAACATCCTCTGAAACACAATCTTTCACTGTTACTGGAGCCTGGGATGATAATAACCATCCATATCTCACTGCACAGACTCCGCCTCTTCACAGCTGTGGCACACAGAGCTAATAACACCCACACTTACAATAAAAGGCTGTTGGGTTTTCTGTGATGTTTTGTGAGTGTAAGACAAACAGGTCCATGTGTTTGGTTAGCAGTTCATAACAGAGGAGTTAAAGCAGCAGTAAAAAAGAACCTTTTATGAAATGCATGTGTGCTGTACCTATGTGTTCTCCACATGCATCACAGTACTCCGCGTAGAGGGACTCAAAGCAGTTGCAGCAGTGTGGTCGTCCATCCTTCATGATGTAGCGCTGGCCGCCGAGGGTGGTCTCACACTCGTAGCAACAGAAGTGCTTCATGTGCCAGTGTCTGCCCTCCGCCTCGGTGCATTCATCAGCAAAGATTATCTGCATGACCCAGACGTGACTCATCAGCAGAGACATTAAACACTGAGAATCCATGAGGTTGAGGGAAGTGATGACAATAATGTTTTACTCTTAACGGTGAACAATACACTTTTATTGTTGCTGTTGATGTCTGGGGTCCCTCAGGGCATATCCCTCATAATTCCTTACCCAAGGAAAATGGTTCTTAATCTTTTTGACCAAAGACCCCTTAAAATGAAGGAATGTCGGCTGCGGCTGACGGGACAGAGCAGTTGTCCTCCAACCAGAAGGACCGCAGCTTTAATCCCAGCCCATGCCGAAGTATCCTTGGTCAAGATGCTGACCCCCCCCCCAAAAATGGCCCCTCATAGATGTTGAATGCACTCATTGTAAGTCGCTATGGATAAAAGAGTTTCAGCTATATGACATGTAATGTAATGTCTACTTGCACCCCATTATCACATGTTGCATATGTCAATGACTAGTTAGCAATAAAGAGTAATTTATCCTCATCTCAATTAGTCATGGGTAATTTAAACTACAAGTACATTTTGTTGATCATACTCATGTACTTTAAGTAAGTAGGATTTTTAATGCAGGACTTTACTAAATTGATGAACACCACTGATACGTCACCGATCATGATGTTTCAAATTATGAGTTCGTCCAAAATTGTTATTACATCTTGACTTAATATCAGATCAGAACAGAACGAGTAGAGCAGAACGAGTGATACAAAGAAACTGAAACAGTTCTCTTTTAAGTAAACAAACCTTTCCAGACTTATTACTGCAGACAAGTGTGACCATGTTATTATTGTTATCTCAGGCCTGCTCGCCTCACATTATGAATAGAAAACAAACAGACTTTCTCAGTCTGGCAGGAATACTGAGACATCTTTTATCTCCAGACTAGTTTCATCCACATCCAAGTCATTTCCAACCCTGAAGGGCTCCAGGCCCAGAAAGACACACCTCATCACAGGCGCAGCAGCGGGGTTTTAGCCTCTCGGCGTGGTGCCGCCCACAGAAGATCTTGCCATCTTGGTAGAAGTAGATGAGATCCACCAACAGCTCCTCACACATGCTGCAGACAAAGCAATGAGGGTGCCAGCATTTTCCATGACCCGCCCTCGCAGCAAAGACCACGATGTCCCCTCCGTTTATCTGACCACCACACTGTAGTAAAGGAGAGGAGACAAGATGCATCAAAAGGGAAAGTAAGAAAAGCAAGCAAGAGGAAAGGAGATGAAAGAAGAGCAAACAATAAAATTGTACAGAAAGGAAAGCAGAGGGAAAAAGGAGAGGAGAGGAGAGGAAAGGAAAGAAAAAAGGAGAGGATAAGAAAGCTGGGGAAAGGAAAGGAAATGGGGTGGAAGTGACAAATATAACAAATTGATAGATATGGAGAGGAAGAGTGAGCAGATGGAACTTGAAATAACTCTTCAATATTGAAATGTCTTCTACTTCATATCTGTGGCATTAATCTGATGGAACATCAATAAGAAACTGAGAACGTCATTTTAAAAAATGGTCTGAATTATTCAAATGGAACAGACAAATGCAGATAAATGAAAAGTGACATGAGATAGACAGAAGCCTTAAAGCTCGTTTCGTTGTCCTTTAATGTCTTCAGTGGTCGTCGGGTTCACCTTATCACAGATGGCTCCGGTGATGGTGAGGGGGAAAGGACGGACGTTGCCTCTGCCCAAGTTGTCTTTCTTCCTCTGGTTGCTGAAGATCTTCAGTTCTCGTTTCTCCTCTTCATCCAGCGCGTTACAGTAACGCACCTGAAATACACAGTTCATCATCATGAGAACTAGAATTCCTCCAAACGAGTGGACGTCACATTAAAATCTTCATGTGTAGACGAGGAGTTTTCTACCTCGTTGTCATGCGGTGGCAGCTGGTGGAGCAGTTGTTTGATGCGATATTTCTCTCCGGGGCTGTTTATGTAGGGGACCTTCTCCTCGGGTAAGGAGTTGTAATACTGATGCACCTGAAACACACCAACATCACAGTTGTGTTAACGCATGTAGATTTACAATTCGTGTCACATTTTCATTGCCTGTTGTGGGAACAGGAAATATTTTACGTTTAAACCCCAGGAACATGTCCGGAGTTCAGTGCATGTCTGAAAGCAGCTACAGTGACATCATTATGCTGGGTGCAACATTTCTATAGATCTAAATGATTTTATTAATTCATGGTGACAAACCCACGTATATTAATCTAATCATTTTTCTCATGGTCTGCACCATCGCTGCATTTAGAAAATCAGTGTCTGGAATCGAAAGTGTGAGGCACGATGAGCTCTGCGCCTACACACAACCTTGAACGGCACCAGCTTCTTTAAATTTTCAACAGCTAATATTCTCTTTGCTTAAAGGAAACTTCAGTTATCCACACTGGTACGGCAATTAGAATTCATGACGCAGTAGGACTTGGTATCCGTGGCCTGAATCTTCCTCTTCTTTATTTGCATGTGAAATAGCTGCTGAAAAAGACACAAAAAGCTTTGTCTCTGAGTTTTCAGCAAAACTGTGTTCTAGTGTTCGCTGCAGTGTGAAAATGTAGTTTGTGGAAGTTGTTGTGATCCAATTTACATAATCAAAGGGGCAGCGGGTGGGAGGATGAGGAAGGAAGAGCTTGGAAGGAAACCGATAAAGAATTAAAGGAGTATCAGTATATCACTTATAATAATATAGAAGATTTTGCAGCCTGCAAAAATATTAAACCTATCAAACCGAAACTAATGATTATTTTCACATATGTAAACTATTTACTATATTAATTGATTGATTCATTCTGTTCTGAAAATACACGTGGTTATTTCTTAAAGCCCAAGATAACACCTTCATGTTACTGGCTTTGTGCAAACAACAATATCCAAAGACTGACAAGTTCAATTTACTACAGATCAGAGAACTAAGGAAATATTCACATTTGATGAACTTTGATATGTTTTATTTGAAAATTACTTACTGACTTAATTATTTGAATTGCTGCCATTTGTTAATCAATTAATTGATTGATTGGCCTTTTCAAAATAACTAAGTGTATGTGAGATTATCCTAGTTCCTAACAATGATCTTATTATGAAGAGTATTTAGATGAAATAAAAGTAAATATAATAACACTACATTGTCAAAATGCTTCTTTTATAAAAAAATCTGAGAATAAATGTTTAGATAATCATTTCAGCCTAATTGTGCTTTATATATTAATTTCATCTTAACTCACATTTGTAGGCAAAAATCTGCAACTAAAGAAACTGAAGCTGTCAAATAAACGTGTAGTATTTCCCTCTGAAATGCAGTGCAGTAAAGTACAAGTACCTCACTTGAGCACAGATAATGATCAGAGTTATTATCTACTAGAAACGTAGCCAGAGATGGTCAGAAGTAAACGGTTCTGCCAGGGACACCACATTTGGAACATTTTGTCAGAAACACTTCAACAAGTCAGTCCTGACACAAACGAACTCTATTGTCACTGCAACTGCATGTCAAAACTTTTCTGCTCTGACAGCTCGACGGACTGTAACATCTACATGGAATGATGATTTTCTTTTAAAATGTGAGTCACATTAATGGCATTGTGCAGAGAGGAGGCAGAAGTGACAGGCTTAAAAATCATTACATTCAAACGCATTAAAAAAAGCAACAGCCAGTCACAATTGCCTGCATCTCCTGTTGGCAGAGTGGAGCTGCAGCCTCTTTCAGCATCCTGTCAAGATGGCTGACTGGTGAAAATGACTGTTATCAGCCCAGCCTGTCATCTGTTAACACAGCCCTGGGAGGCCTATTGCATTGGAGTGCCGCTCTTACTAAATTAGGACAGAAGTGTTTATACCAAATGTATTTGAGCGGCGCAGCGTTATCTCATGTCAGAAAAGACAAAAACAATGGACATAATAAAAAAAGCAATGACGAGGAAGTATCTTCTTCAGGATGTGCACAGTTGATTACATTGGCTGGGTCATTCATGCAATTAAAAGGCATTTAAACTGCAAATGAGTGAAGACAGGGGATTATGAAACCTGCACACATAAACACAACGCCACACATTTTCAATTAGAGTCATCCAAACAGTCAAATTACTTCCATCCCCTTGGGTTTAGGTTTTCAAGGATGCACTAAACTGCAGAACAAAATGAGGCTTAGTTACCAAGAGCACCATTAAAGGGAAAATGGCATTATACACATTCAGTAGTTGTTGAGAATGTATCTATATTCATTTTAGAAATAAGTAATCATACCCTTAAATAGTGATCTAGGAAAATCCCCTTTTAATCGTCATGGATTAATATAACCTCATACATTTGAATATAAACTACTTTAAATTAACTAACAGATTGATTCACAAAGTTTCTCTGTCTTAGTATAGATATAAAGTCATTCCGTTTCATGATACAGGTTCTGATTGTCATTCTGTCTCACTGTGAACTTGTGTCCTACACAGTGAATAATGATTATTCTTCCAGGAAATGTCTGACAGCTGTGTCTCAGTGATTTGTATGTCACCCACCCACCCCGCCACCTCCTCACCCGAACCCCCTACGTACCCCCCCCAGCCCAACCCAGAGAGACTAAAAGACCATGAAGGAGATTTCAAGACAACAATCATCCATTGTCTGGTTTTCGGATCAGGGAATTTTCCATCTCCGGATTACAAAGCAAAATGCCTCAGATTCTTAAACGTCCAAATAATTGAATTCTTCTGAACAATTTAATTCAATTCGATGTCGTCTGTCTGTGTCGGACAAGATGAGCATCAGCTCAAATATGTGGCCTGAGAGAGAGAGGGGGGCGTCGAACTTGTGTACCTGCTCAGGACTGAGGGCGGGGGGGACCCAGGCATATTCCTCCAGCGCACAGCCAGAGTCGTCGTCAGAGGTTGAGTTCCTCTGGAAGTCGTACATCAGCTTGGTGATGGTCTTCTCCATCTCCAGAGACATGGCTGTCACAACATGCTCCTCTACACAAACCAGTTCAGTGGACACAGGTATTCCTGTTGAGGAAAAAACCAGGAGATTGAGAGGGAGGCAAAAACAAGATTGGAATAAAAAAGAGAGTATTCAGGCGGCAGTTCAGGCAAGAATGGTCATGAGATGACATATCTCCCTGACGCCCACAAAACTTTAAAGTCAAAACATTTCCCTTAGTGCTAAAGAAGAGTTGAATATTTTTAAAACACACTCACAAATCAGAAAGGCAGGTAATATTTTTAATTCACATTTTTTTATGTACAGGTTGTGTGACCACAGAGAGAAAAGGCAGAAAAATGTAAATATGACAGAGTGATATTAATAATATACTATTGTTTCATGTTCAGTTATTAATGAGGTTTTTAACATAGACAGTATATAAAAATGTGACTCTACTTCTTATTTGATTAATAAAGTCAGTAAACAATTTGCTAAAGAGTTTATGGTCTC
Organism: Paralichthys olivaceus; assembly: GCF_024713975.1. Lineage (NCBI taxonomy): Eukaryota > Metazoa > Chordata > Actinopteri > Pleuronectiformes > Paralichthyidae > Paralichthys > Paralichthys olivaceus. The sequence goes on along the minus strand of NC_091098.1, from coordinate 19,661,414 downwards.
ACCCATTAACAAGTGACATCACCATCCCTAGATCATGCAGGTAAAAACATCAGATGAGCGAACTGCATGTTAAATGTGTATTTCAAAAAACTGATATGACACTTAATCACCTTAACAATGCAGTGCCCACGACTTCATTATCTGACAACAAGGCTGCATGTGCATTCACTGCTTCCCTCGAAAGTATAGATTAAAGAATTGATCTGCTTTCCTTCTGTCTGATGGGAGAACAGCTGCACACGTTACTGACACATGAATAATTTACAAAACTAGGTATCGCCCCCGCCACCAAAGTATGAAAATGACATGCAACTCATTTAACAGGCAACTAGAATATACAGTGAGACGGGAGTGAGTGAGCGAGCGAGAGAACGAGCTCTGTATACATCTCATGGCTCGTTATTCTGAAAGCTGATGAGTAGAGAGATGCTAGAGTCAATTAGTGTGAAGTGAAAGGAAACACTAACATTATCAGAGCCCAATATAAAATGAAAAACCTCTGAGGTTGTTGTTATTCAGTCTGAGCACAATCTGATCAACGAGGACACACCGACAAGATGTCTTCATTCTGTCTGTAGGTCACATATCAAGGTCATAGCATAATCATTGCAAAAAGAACCCCCGTGTCATGGCCGGTGAGAATCTGTGACCAGGCCTTGACATTTCTGATTCAACATGATTTCTCCCAAACTATGAGACAGATAATTTTCCGGCAGTTTCAAACAGAAGCTACACCGTTACCTCCAGATTAGATATCACAGAAAAACAGAGCAGAAGCAGTGGCCACGGAACAGCAGACATTTCTACAGACTGAGCCAGTGAGTCAGCCTCCATCCAAGCAGAGCTGAGTACTGTTTATCTCCCTAAGATGGGTGCTGCTGATTTCTTTGTGAGGAGAGATTGCAGGTATGTAACCTTGAACCTCCAGCCTGGCCTGAGGCGATCAGTCATTAGAGTACAGAGGCCGGGTGAGAGCGGGCCTGCTGGGAATCCTGCGGCCTGATGCACCAGTGTATACGTCAGTTTCAATGCTGATATGAAATCAGAGCTGTGTACTAGACAATAACTTAAGTACAAGATTAATATTTCAGGTATGAATTCTAAATCATTTTCACTCAATCAGAACAATTGACATTTTTTGCTTGTCCTTAGTTGGTTAGCCTATAGCTTAGCAAGACTGGAGCTAGGTTCTGTCTTGAGATAACAAAGTCCTCAGACCAGAGCCTTTAATATCGTATAAAATCAACATCGAGTGTTAAATGCTAGACTGTTTTTCAGCTGCCTGTCACCGTGCCTGGTAAAGACACAATCCTGCACAAACCTGGCCAAGAAAGCAAATAAGTGTGTTTCCCAAAATGCCAAACTATTATTCAAATATTGTCTCAGCAAGAATACCTCATTCAGCTTCGTTAATATTTCACACCACCAGTGCAAACGATTGCGTCTCTGTGATGTTCCACTGCAGTTTGTGACTGTCTTGTTTTTCTGTTGTGTTTTGAAGGATCACTCTAGCTCAGTTCTAATCTGGGCCTAAAGAAATGTTCATGTGGTCTTTAAGAGAAGCAGCTCACTACACAACTTTGAAATGATTCTACTCCTTGTCTACAAAGCTCTCAAGCTTCTTGCCTCTCACTAATTCACTGATCTCCTAAACCCATATTGTGCCTCCAGGTCACTTGGGTCTGCCTCCTTTCAATCGCCTTTCTCCTGTCGATACTTAGGTAGACCGAGCTTTCTCTGTTGCTGACCCTGAAATCCAGCTTTTTAAATCTAGCTTTAAATCCAGCTTTATCTTATTATTCTGTCACTTTTGTCTCACTTACTTTTATCCTATGTCTCTTTTATTGCATTTTTCTCTTGCACTCTCTTTACTGTCTTTTTATTCTTACTAATGACACAGCAGCCCTTTCAGTTGCCAGTTAATGGAGCTCCAATGTTCCATGCTGCTACTTGTTGTCCATTAGTTGAAAATCTCTGACTGAGTGTAACCGGGCAGCTGTGGTGCAGTCGAGCGGGCAGTGGTTCACTCCCATTTCCATTCCCAATGTCAAAGGGCAAGATGCTCAACCTGACGGATTTGCCATTGTCATAAAAAAGGGCTGCCCATAGATGCACTGTATGAGTGTGTGTGTGAATGACACTGTAAAGCACTTCATCAAGAGTAGAAAAGTACTATATAAATACAGATCATACAGATCATTCATGTCTGACCTAGTAAACCTTATTTAGCATAAAGACAGCTATTCGTCATTAAAATAAGGAAATGCAACGTCTTATTTAGAAGTTTTATCTTTCATGCTAACAAGCTAGCTACAACTGTATGATTATCACCTGGGTTTTTGTTGGAAGATGAGCAGTGTCAGCATGTTCATTAACAATGAACTGGTGGAGGCTGTTTCTGTTCATTCATTAAGAAACGGCTCCAATCTGAATAAACAAACTGCTCATTAGGAAAAGACTGTTTTCTATGTCTCCACATGTTACACACAGGATGCATCATGTAAACCCTTAGAGATGCTGGATGTCACTTCCAGTGAATGAGGATGTTGCTCACTGCTTCCACTGTTTGTGCAAAGCTGGAGCCAAACATGATACATGACTCCCATGATGCCAGAATATCTGTGCATTCACGTGCTCTATGGAAGGTCCCATTTCTCGAGTTGCGTAACATAACGTGTGTTAATGTGCAAAATGTGTTGTATTTATGTGTTTAGAGCATTTAAACAGCACCCTGACGCCTATTTCCGATATTTGCATAATAACAAAAAGGAATGAGGTGTGACAGGAATACAAATCACTTGAAATATATGCACATTAATCACAAAAAACATCTGTGTTGGCTCAAAAGTGGTGTTAGATGTTTGTGAGAGATAGACATGCAGTTTGCAAGTGACAAAAGTATGACATTTGATAAATTCACATTAAAAGATACTATTTAAGATTAAGATTAAGATTTAGAGCTGATTGTAAAATTATGTCACTTGGTTTATGAGCAATGACTTCAGCGATTTGACAACTTGTATATACATGTATTTTCCCAGTTGGGAACAAATTTTCCAATTATTCTGACACTACATGAACGCACAATAGTTCTTTAAATGGATCAAGTTTGCCTGATGAGGGTCTGTGTGTGAAACATTATTTTTCTAAGCCTTTTTCAAGGCAGACATTTTTGACAGGGCATAGCAGGAAACCCACAGGTGTAATGAGTACCATGAATCATGGTTCGGTCCATTGTAGTGTGCATACTGACTCGGAAATAGAGCCGTGATTAATGTTATGAATAACTCATAATGTCTTCTGTAAAAAAAATCCATCATCAAGGGCTGACACTGTGCATGGGGCACAATATGCTTGAAGAAATATATATAATATAAATAAGTATATTTATTGATGTGTGGCTTTGCTCAAAGCTGTAGAGATAACTTCTTATCTTATGACATTTATAATCATCCCTAAGTGTAATTTGTGGTCCCCTTATTGCCCCTGATTTAAAAACTCCTAGATCCACCCCTGGGAGAAGCTACACATTCATACTAACAACACAGAAGCCAGTTGGTTATAAGCAGCGCTCACCCTCTTTCTCTCTAATCCAGTGTTTGTAAAAACCAATGTGAAGCATGTGAAATTCATTTTGCTCACACGTTGTTTGATGGAGGGAATGACAGCGTCACTGTGTGCATCAGTGCTTCGATTAATGGTCCCTGCTCCGTATCGAGATGCACTGTGAGACTCTGCTGTGCATTGTCAAACAAAGACACAGCTTCAGTGTCAAACTGTCTCAACGTAACTTGGCGTTTTTCCTATCTAACTTTTGACTGAGATGCACATTCAGCTGGTGCAGAAGGCTGCTGATGACTGTGTGACTTTTTGACGTAATACACACTTGCCAGGCCGACTGATTAGTCACAACACACTCTTGTGTTCTTCCCCAGCAACACAAGGAGAGAGGAGAGACAAGTTGTGAACTTCTGTTTCCTGGAGGAGGCATAGCTTTGGGTAATTCATGCTCCAGAGAGAAGTGGTAATATATTTGGGGAGAAAAGAAATGTCTCACTGTTTCCTGCTTTGTAATTTTCTATGTCTCTGTAATTAGTTTGATTTCCAGAAAGGGAATTGTTAACATGCCTTTGGTTAAAACACTCCTACAACAGACTGATTGTTGAGTTTGCTGATTGCACTGTCTATATCTCAGCTAATCACAGTGGATTATGGGATGTAGGACAACCAGTCTTTCTCTTTAATGCATAATGGTAATTGCCATTTTAGTGGTTTAAGTCCAGACCAATGTTCAAATGATTAAAAACCATTTTATCAAAAGAGAGAATTGAAGGAGGACAGGAGACACATTCACTCAATAGAATGTATTTCTTCATCGGAACTATCATGTTGTGAAAAGCATTAAAATATAAATTGAAAAGGTAAAGGTTTATTATTCTGTGATGGGTGTAGTGTAGGATTATGTAATTAACACTATAGAAAGGTCCACTGCAGAAATAGGCGATCAACTGCCATCGAGGACCAAGACTCTTTACAGCCAATCAATACTTTGAATCAGGTCGGAGAAACTAATCAGTGAAAGGAACGAGTGGCTGGAGGAAAAGGCTGACCTCTGAACATGTTGTCTATGATCATTACAAACACTTTCTACTCCGTCTTGACTTTGCCTCAGTTTTTTATTCAATATTCGATCTTTAAACCACAATGAGACCCTAATTAATGTCAGGGACACTGGAGCCACTCACCGAGCAGCTAAAACAAAAATGTCGGACTTTTGTCTCAGTAGGAAAAGGGGAAACCGTCATGTGCAAATCTTCTTGTGTTTAATGACCTCAAGCATCTGCAGTGATAACATCTCCGTGTGGTCATATTGTGGGTATGTCAAGTGGCAACCCACAGTTTCATGACAATTTGATAATGGCAAGGAAAGGAGGAGGCAATGGCGCTTATTTGAGAGACTGAAACAGAATCAGTTTCATTTATCTCATCAGGAATCTTTGCTTGAAAATAATTAAAATTATGATCAAAATAGCTTCTGAATAATCAACTAATCGTTGCAGCTCTACAGGCATAAATCACTGTTTTATTTTTGCACGATATTGAATTTAAGTAGATTTAATCCTGCAACTGCTAAAACTGAAGTTGAATCAAACTGAAGTTGTCTCCAAACCCTCGTTAAGGTTTTAAAACTGTTATTATAGCTCTCTTGATTTAGAGTTGTGCCATACACGTAAACATTTCCTAATCATTATTCTGCAATTGCTTTGAATGCATGTCAGAGGTTTCCTATTAAAGATAGTTTTGTTTTAAATCTGACTAAACAAAATTTGAGACATATCCCAGGTCACTGAGTTTCAAGTCTACTGTCCATTTACACAAAGATCCAGTCCACAGTTATGGCCACACTCTTTATGCTGATGATTGTGTTGTATATATATAAATGCCTGAAGATTATACAATAACATATCCTATATATATAGTTTACATTTGAAATTATTTAAAGTCAATTTGTAGAGATCTGCTTTCATTTCATTTTGCAAGCAGGGGTGAATGACAGTGAATTTACAGATTGTAAAACTCTTTGAAAGCAGCCTGCCGCTGTCAGAGAACATGATAATTGATGAGCTCTGTTTGAGTTGAAAAAAAAAATGTGTATATATTATTTTAGAAATGCAATTATTTTTCAAGGATGCTATTTTAACCCTGCTGTGTGACTATTATACAAGCGAGAAGACGACTCATCCAAAATGTACCTCGGTGAGGCAGCACTCACCCAGGTCAGTTGGAAAACTCTGCGAGTTGCCATGGTAACTGATTAGTGTCCAAAGTCCCAAACAACACACGTTGGTGACTGTCAATAAGGATGCATGATTCTATTTTAACAATAACATACATGCAGAGAGAGCTAGAATAGATTTTATTTCAACCACCGTCTTTGTTAAGAAGCACAACCTTTTTCTTTTTTCATACACACGAGGACAGGGTTATGTAATGGATTGTGTTGAAGGCATTTCATGTTTTACAGATCATAAATCATCACTGAATCTGAATTTAGTTTAATTTGCTTCTCTTTCGGTTGGATCCAATTAAAGGTATCTTAATTTGCACATAAATTAACTGAGATTAATAGAGCGGGGAGCGAAGATCTTTATAACGAATGGGGTAATTCTGAGAACAAAGAGAAAAGGCTCTGTGTGTGAGCTCATAATAGATACTAGCACAGGCAGATACATACGGTTTCGGAAAACAGACGGAGGGCGAAAATATGGAGAAACAATAGACAGAGGGCTGTAGATGCATTGTTAAGAGCAACGCGTTTCCTTTTTCACGTGTCATGCTTCACCCACCTCCCTTCTTCCTCCTCCCATCCTCATGTGCCTCTGACAGGCTCTGTGTGGGTGTGCATGAGAGAAAGAGAAGGAGAGGGAGTGATGGAGAGAAAAAGCTCTTATTTATGTAAAAGCTGACATGAGAGGAGGTGCTCAGCTGAAGCACAGAGCCTGACCAAGGCTCTTTTAACTCTTCACAGTGAGAGCAGCACCAATCAAGACCAACAATATGCTCTCCATGACAGCAAAAATAAGGCAAAACCAAGTTTTAATGAATTACCTCTATGCAGTGTGTCAGTGGTAATTATAATTTCCTCTGGCTGACTAATTCACTGCCTCTGTATATCCACAATTTCACCCTTTAAAGGTCCAGTGTGTAAGATTTAGGTGAAAGGGAAATTTTGGCAGAAATTTACTGTAGAATAATCCTCATGATGTTTTCACTAGTTCTTTTCATCTAAATTGTATGAATTGTAGTTTTCTTTACCCCAGAAAAGACCCTTTATATTTAAATACTTTATATTTACATGGAGGGGGTCCTCTCTACGGAGGCCGCCATGTTTTTTACATTAGTCCAGACTGGACAAACTAAACACCTTTTGAGTTTTTATGACAATTAAAGGCTGCCACAGGTTCTTTTTCATGTTTAGAAGGGGAGGGTGAGGTGAGGGGTGGTCAGCTGACACATTAAAACTCAACACTAGATATCACTAAATTCTACACACTGTACCTTTAAAAAGACACCCAAAAAAATGACATAAGGCCGAAATACTTCATTGATATTTCAAATTAAAATGATGCTTTGAGTTTAATCATTAAATTACACGTTCAAATTTGTAATCTGAAAAACCCAGTGAAGAGTCTTGAATTGCAACCGCTCTGTTGCACACAAGTGGAACAAAAGAGGACACTAATCGTCTCAACAGGTTCTTGGTTCTCAGCTAATTTGCAATCATTTAATCGTAAACAAACACTGTGTGGAATTATCAGTCTAACCATCTCTGCCTGGTGAGGAGTAACATGGCAGAGAAACTCCTCAGGATATGTGAATGCTGTAAAACAATCTACTCTGCGCCTGAAACATGTGAAATCAGATGCAACAGAGAAATGTCATTCACTCCTGCCCACTGTTAATGGCTGCACTTTATCACTTTCAACTCCATCACATTCTCGAAGACTCAGCACATCTGATGAAATATTAAAGCCAGAGTACAGTGGGAGGTTTGAAGATGTTTTTTACGCAATACATCACTCTCCAATGTGTAGTGGTTAAACACATGCTCCAAATAATAAAGAAGTGGTAGTGGTTTAGTGTGGCCCCGGGCTCCCTCTGTGAAACATCAAACACTTCAGCAATGTTCCCCTGGGAGAGTTGTGGCACACAAAAACATGATGCAACACAGTATATCCAGTAAAGGTCAGTCATTGAAAATTTGAAATGTTAATTTTTCTTTATTTTGGGGGAAAAGCACTGAAGATTGGTGGGAGACTGAGAAAGCGAACATTTTTTGATGTTCTGTAATGAGTTGTCCCATGTATGTGTAGCCAGACCTCATTTATCTATTCATTTGTTTTACAGATACTGCCAATGCAATAATACATGTTAATACAGTTATACAAAGACGTCACAGTGTAAAACAGAGGGAAAGGCAAATCAATACAAAATCTGCAGTTTATATTTGTTATTTTTATCCTTTTATGTTTTCTTCCTAACTACTGAAATTCTGTGGAAGGATGGGACCCAAGACAGAAACCTATTGAGTCTGTTTCTCAGCAGGATTACACAGAAAACTAAAAGACAGATTACCACAAATGTTGGTGGCAGGATGTGGTACGAGTCAGGAAAAAAATAAAATAAAATTGGTGCAGATCCGGATCAGGGGGAAGATCCAGGATTTTTTGTTTCATATTATGAGATGTTTTCCAACGTATCTACACATCCTAGATTTTTATTATTTATGAGTGTGTGCAATTTAGTGCGGATCCAAATAAAGATCCAGATCTAAATGTGGGTTCGTGAGGGGACTGTGGGGCGTTGTTGTTATAAAATTGTATAGTTGTTGTGCTGATTTGCCTGTAATGTAAAACTGAATCAGCTCTTTCCAGTTCAGACCTGCTTCTCTCTGCTCTTCCAATGTACACGATGTGAAAGACATTTAAAAACTGTATCTTTAATATTCCTCGAATCATGATTCTAATAATAATTATCTGCCTTTGACATCTACAAAGAAAAACCTGGCAGTGTTTTGAAGTAGAACAAGAGGATTTGGATATTTATCAGAATATAGTTTTGCTTTGACAAAACAAAATGGTAGATTAAGCTGATATGTGATATGTGCTGCCTCCCAGGGCTACACAACAGTTCTAATTTGTTGGTTCATCTCATTCCACACTAATCAACCGATATTATCAATTTTAAAGGACAACAGATGGAGGAACTCTGGCATCATCCTCTTCACCTCCATCAGCTTCCTGATGAAAATAGCTCTCAGATTGCCCAGCGGGTACAGTTTGGACTGACATTCAATAACACTGCCAGGCACGAACAGGAAAGCACAGTGATTAATCCTGAGGTTAAAACACAGATGATATATCAGCCATATTGTGATATTTATGAACATTTCCACAGTTTCACAGTGACACTACAAAGCAATGTGGGCAGGAGTGAAATGGTCACCTACTGCTACAGTAACAGTGTGTCACAACAGCCCAAAATGTCAACCCCTGGCCTTTTTACCCTCCCCTGCTGATCTCACAGTCCTCGCTTATTAATAATAAACAGTTATAGACACACACACACACACACACACACACACAGACTCACACGTACACAAAAGACCGCCTACACGCTCACACACCTCTCAGTCCTCAAACATCTCGGCGTTCCTATTGTCTGTCCCTCAGTTGTGAAAGAATTTTCTTCTTTACGTCTTTCTGTAGTATCAGGCGGGTCACACACTAAAAGTAATTGATCATTTCTGTCTCTAGAATTGCTGTGGAATCCACCTGGCCCTATTCCCAATGGCCGTTGGCATGGCAACCGAGGTCATAAAGAAATCATCGACCGAAACTCCAGTCTGGCTAGGATCTCATCATAACACGGCAGCCCTACAGCTCAGGGACAGGTTCAGGCTTTGTTGCCACAGATGTATGTATAGGTATTTAAACATGTTCCTGCAATGAGGACAAACTCACATTTCACAGCGTCAACTCGCTCATCTCTCTTTTCTTCGATGAATCGATTGATCCCTGTGTTTGAGACTGTCGGTTCCTCTGAAACTTCCTCCAGCAGCTCACATGATTTCCATTACACCAGTTACGGGGGCAAAATGATCTCACGCAGCAAGGAACGAGTGCGCAAGAGCACAGTAACCTTCTGTACAGGGTAATGGCACGGGAGCCAGTTGCCATGGAGTCAGGTAACATGTGCCTAACACTCACGGATCCATGTAATGAATGAATAACAGCATGGCAATCAAAACTACAGGAAATGTTTTATTTGTTTAGCTATGTACGGAATAGATGCAGGGGATGAGCACTAAATGTATAGGTGTGTGAGTGTGTGTGTGTGTGTGTGTGTGTGTGTGTGTGTGTGTAGGATAATGTATACATCTTGAATATATGATATTTCAAGCAAGTTCACTGCTCTACATTCTGCCATCTTGTTTCTTAATCCTAATGTGGACAGAAGAGGAGGTGTGTGTGTATGTGTGTGTACATGTGTGCATCAAAAACAAACAACCAATACGCTGTTAGATCTCGTCTCCTGGGGACGAATCGTATTCCTCTCACTTTCTTTGATTTCAACGACACATCTGTTCATTAACCAATCGGATCTGATTGGCCGTTGATACGCCCTCAAATTCAGAATTACGTAACCCTTCATTTCCATAACAAACAAGTGCTCTTGTAGCACCAATCACCTCATAATCCATTTATGAGGATTAAATTCTTACTGCAGCTTATTCGGATCAGGACTAACAAGAAATTAATTGAAAGGGGTTGACTCTATAGGAATAAAGCTCCGTGGCTCAGCTGGCAGAACAGAGTGAGAAACGCTCAGAGTGGGTGACAATACTGTTGATATAATTGGGAACATAACACGCACTGAAATTGTCCATCTGCATTAACTCATGCGGTGCTGTCATCAACAGCTGGAAGGACGTTATTTTCATGTGCACCCCAAAGGTACAAACAGATAAAAGGAAAATGGTTACTTCAAACTACACACACACACACACACACCCTCACACACTACTGTTCACGTCCCTGATGTGCTAATTGCTGGAGGTGTGTTCCAGAAACCCAAAGAAGGCCTCTTTCACCTGTACAAAATTTCACAAGGACCTGAAAAGCTGCAATTAAAGGGTGACACATTTCTGCTCCTCTCCCACTGTGTGTGGGATGGCCTGAAATAGAATTGCAGGGTTTCAACAGGCGAATGGCGCTCTACGCCGCTGCACGGGCACAATCCTGCATCTCAGCGAGGGGAAACAAATACTAGCTGCGTTCGTAAGCCTCACCAATCTGTTTTGGGAATTTCACCAACTGATTTGACAGACAGGCATGATCAGGTATGATGACAGGGGAGGCTATGCATGGAGCAGTGGGCTGCCACAGGAGTGTTACTCTGAAATGGCATCACAAACACAAATACACACACACACACACACACACACACACACACACACACACACACACAGAGTGGATCAGTTTCCAGACTGAGCCCATGACCTTTGTGAGTGCAGTTGGGCGGGCAGTGGCGGAGGTTCTCCCTCCACTGCCGCTGTGCTGATTCACAAACTGAGGCTAATTCCTGTTGTGTGATGCCGTTTACATCACTTGCCCGAGGGTGTAAATCTTAAATATGGGACCATTATTATTCCACAGTGGCATGTGTTTGTGGGGGTGGGCTGGGATGGGCGGCTGGTGGAGGTGGGAGAGTAACATGCGTGCCACATCTATACAGGGGTGTAATTATTTGTCTGTGCATGTGCGTATACGTGTAAATGGGCCTTGATGAAAGTGTGTGTGTGTGTGTGTGTGAGAGAGAGAGAGAGAGAGCGAACAGAAGAGTCTGTTGCTATGCGTTTTTTTTTTTTTTTTTTGCATGTCCTCCCACTGGTCTCCTCACATGAAGCATCACAGCAGAAAGGAGTTGAACACATATAGCTGAGCCATTTCCCAGTGATTAACAACACTTGAGCAATGAGAGCCTCGGTGTAGCATAAGAAGTCGGTCATATCCCTGCATTGTCTCCATGCTGTGAGGGACAAGGGCTTGAACCCCTTTAAATTGCCTGTTGTTTCCTCAGATTGTTCCATTACTTCGATGGACTCCAGGGTTAGAGCGCGACAGGAAAGTCATCGCCGCGTTTTAACCGTTGAATCAAAGCATTTTGTTATTTATCAGCCTATCCCACCGTGGAGAGCTATATGGCTATGACTTTCGAGTTATGTAATGGCTCAAACACTATGTGCACACTTGACTGAAAACTGGGTTCCTCCTGTATATGAAGTATCGTGTTGGGTTTCCACAAAGAAACCATCCAACAACCTCTCTAGTTTTACGATCTCATGTTCTCAAAGAATGTAATGTTAAATATGTCAGTGGGTGGGTTTCCATCCACTAACAATAGGTGGTGGTTGATCAAGGCAGTGGGTGGTGCTAATAAGAAAGTCATTGGAGAGGAAGACATATTTAAAACCAGCACCAGTCAAACAGTAAAACATGGTGGAGAATGACATGTTTGTGTCATGTACATGTGAAACATCTTTCCAGTTTTCACCTCTTCAGTGGACATTTAGGTCACATGTTTCAAGTGCAGCATGATTTATTAACCAAGTCTTTTACCATTGCACTTTGTTTCACTTGGCTTTTATCTTTTATAAAACCTTTTTGCAAGAGTTTTCCTTGTTTTAATTTTTTTCAGGTCTACTCACAATACATTTATTCTACAACCTCACAACACAGTGGTCGTGTTAGGTTTTTACGCACAAAAACCAGTCGGTTAGATTCAGGGAGAGATAATGGTTCGGGTTAAAATGGGTTCTGAGTTAATGTGAGCGAAAAGATTGTGATTTGGACTAAAATGGCTGCTTCTTTAAGGCTATAACATGCAGTACTTGCACTACAATATCTATTCGTAGGAGAGCCGCCACATGGCTGCTCCACTGGCATTAATATATCTAGTGCTTCATTCTGCCAAAGAATGTGTTCCCTCTGAACATAACTCAACCAGTGAATATGTAAAATGTAAAATGCAATGCAGTTTCAGTGTAGTTGAACAAAAACGTAATTTCTACGAGACAGATTTGTTTCTTTGATGGTTTTATTGGCTTTTGAAACGTGAGCAGGCAGCACCAACACTGCAGTACAAATACTGTGTGATCCTAAAAGGAACTCTGTGATTCATGAACATGAGCCAATTTAATTTTGGAACATTTTAAAAAGTAATCAGGTTACTTCCTTTGGCAAGTTTAATTGCATCAGAGTTATTATGCAACATACAGCTATGCTCGTGGGTTCTGTCCAGCACTGACAATGGCACACACATGAAACACCAGTCTCCTCCTGTGATAAATTATTAAAAGGACGATTTATTTAGGGCCGAGCAGAGAAATCCTCTCTCTTATCTGACATCTATGATAAAAATTTGGCTTGAAAACCACATCACTATGTTAATTTCACAATCCCAGCACTCTCGCCAGAAATAATGTTATGAATCCCGATATATTTCCATAATCTCCCTTTTACTGGCAGCAAACGAACCACAAACGTTTTGTTTTTAAACCAACGCAGATGGGCTGACAAATGTGTGGAGGCTGCCATATGGGAAGCATTTACTGCTCTCCATGCATGTGTAAAGTGCCGTGCATGTGAAAGAGATGTCTTTTGGAGTTCAGTCTGGAGAATATTCTGGACTCCTCTGTCAGGTAGCATGCTAAAGTGTAAGTGGTGCACTGGTGAAGGAGCGAGTGTCTTCTTAAATATTCACATTATATATTCTGAGAAACAGCAGTCGGACCCAGGAGGACTGAATTGGGCTGAATGTTGGTTTAAATATTGTGCAGTGGAAAAAATCCTGTGAATCTAGAAAGAGGTTCTCTGGTGGAAAATCAACATCCAGCAACATCTGTTTAAGCATTGGGTTTAAAGAAAAGGAATCAATACTTACTATGTAGAGTTTGGTACCAGCCCAAATACAAAAGAGTGGCGAGAGTATAGCCACTGAAGGAATGATTCATTTGACACCCTTCATCATTGTTGCACCCTTTTTTTTAAAAAAAAGCCGTTTTGTGCTGCGACGGATCAACAATAGACAAGTAATGACTCATGCAAGAGTCGTTCCAAAATGAACAAAGAATTATAAATTGACTGTGACAGTACAAAAGATGCAGATGATGAGATGGGACACATCGATCAAATCTCCAGCAGATCAGGTCAAAGCCTGACAAAGACTCTAAAAAGAACAAATCTGTGTGTGTGATGGTGTGAAGCTGCCGTGTGTGTGCGTGTGTTCCCAGTGAATTTGTAAATCTGTGAATTGCTTACACCTTCACGACTGGAAAACCAGAATGACACGCTGAGAGGAAAATTATATTAGGCGACTGCTGGTAAGAGTATGATTACATATAGACAGGTGGGTGCTGCCATTATCTCTGACAGAGGCTTTATTTTCACTGGCCTCTGACCCCAGCTTCAGTGCGATGAGACACTGGAGAAAAGTTCAGCGAAATAAACACTAGCTTGTCTTTGTGGCTGAATGAAGAATATGGTCGCTCATAATGGACGCGTCACGACTCTGCAAGAAGAGCAGGAAAAAAAGGTCAGTGTTGGTCTGTGATCAGTTACCATTAGCCTAAAAACTGTTCAGCTAACAGCTCCGAGCTGTAGACATTATCAAAAAACATGATTAACTAATGAGAAAAACCTGATGGCCATTAGCAGTGAGTCTGTGCAACTGAAGGGCAACAGCAAGATGTCGCCTCTAAATGGGTTAGAGCACAGCACCAGGGACCATTACTGTGTGCGTGTGTGTGTGCGTGTGAGTGTGTGTGTGTGTGTGTGTAGTGAGCCAGGATGGGATAAGAGGAACAATTATGATACCCACTCATTTAATGATAAGAGCTACGACTGAGCTGGAAAGAAAAATAAATATATTAGGCGGCTTAATAGAGGGCAGATAATTGAATACAATTGGGTAAAAGAGCAGAGACTGTGTGAGATGGAGATTAGGTAGAGCAACATAAAACGGATAAAAGGATGACAATGGAGGTGAGGAGACAAGGGGTTCAGGGTGGGAAGTTTCTGTTCCTGACTGAAATACAAATGAAGGAAAGATTTATTAGAGTGCAGCTTCAAAGCTGTCAATCTGTCTGGAGTTTACACTTTAAAGGACTTTAATGGATACTTAATAAAAACCTTCATATCTGGTCTTATAGATGTTTAATCTACTTACAAATGTCACTTCATAACCAAAGGGAGAGATGTCAATATCTGACACTTCAGGAATGGTACTGTTAAAAAGAAAGATGTAAGTTCTCATCTGCAAATTCTATTATAAATGTCAGCTGAACTAATTCACTGAGGAGTTAAAGACACAATCACCTAAATAAGACAACTCACATGTGGAGGTATAATCAAATATCCTGAAGCTCATTAGCAGCTAACTGTTTTTTTAACAATGAAGCTCACCAAAGGCAGTGAATCTACTGTAGCATCTGTTCAGCGAAGCCTATAAGGCTTCACACAAACTAAAACAGCTTTGTATATGTTGTTGGATTAACAAGCACCATTAAATCATGCTTGTTATAAGAGTAAGAGGTTCTTAGCTCAATAACCATTATTGGATGATTTTGGGCTCGCCTGTGCGATGCTCGGTGCCGGCCATGCATGACACTGTGAGCCCAGGAGAACGGGGGAACATCCCGCTGTTGGAAAAATCATTAGCTCAAACCTCAAATTCAATTACCTCCTTGGTACTGGATCTCTCCTGATAGTCCTCCAGAGGACTTTGCCACCAAAATAGCTTCCATAACTCCCCCACTTTCATGAGTTCCCTCCGCAGGATGAAAGGGCAGGCATCAGAAGCCGCCATCGACAGAAACCCCAAAAATCTAAAAAACACTATGAGAAACCACTCGGGGAGCCAGTGGGGAGCAGTGAAAGTAAACAAATACAAATCAAGCACAACATGGAGGGGGTGATGGTTTGTTGTGCCACAGGACTGAGTGACCACACAGCTGGAGGAGACAGACACAGAAACATGCCTCAGGTTTTCAAATATTGGTCACAACTGCAAATGAAACCCACAACAACGGAGGGAAAGTATTCAGACCCTTTACTTAAGTAAAACTATTCCATTACGAAGAAGTATTTTCAGCAAAATATAAGCAAGGAATCAATGTAGAAGTTTTACTTGTTCTGCAGTAAAATGTTTCCAAAAGGTCATGAGATGAAACTGAGGGGTGATTAATAGTGTCAGGATTTAAGAACATAAATACTCTGACACAAAAACCTGAGAAATCTGAGAAAATATTGGATGATTTGCTCTTTATGAGTTTAAAATGGTTATTTAAATTAATTCAGCCATTTTGTGATTCATTGTTATGTCTGTGTGTAAAATCTGAAACCAGTGGTCAAATAACGACTTCAAGCAATAGCATGAAATGGAAATAAAAGTACAAGTACCACAAAACCGTACAAGTATAGGCTACTTTAGGACATTTTCACACATATGAAACTGAACCATGATTTGGATTGCTTGCAGTGTGAAAACAGTTCCTTGGATAGTTTTTGGGATTATAGGAAGTTGAGGAGTTGAGTATTAAACTAAATAGATGAAGAAAATGAAGGGGGTCGAAGGATTGCTTGTAATCATCGCCTCTGACTATATAATGTTTGTACGACGAGACAAGGCAAGGCAACGGAACAAAGACATGAACCTTGGTTTGGATCACGGTTGGGACTTTCAGGTGTGAAAACACCCATAGTGAATGTACTTTCCACTACTGGACTGCAGGAGCCTGACTGTCCAAAGTCCAGTAACATTGTCTTTACAGAGAAAAAGAGTAAAGACAATGTGTATAACACAGAGAGAAATAAAGTGAGAGTGGGAGAGGCAGAAAAGGGAGTGTGTAGGACGTGAACACCATTCTATACTCCTTGCTTCAGGGGAGCCCTGAGGGAACAGTGAGTTGGTACGCCATGGGCTGAGACGAGCGGATTAACAGTGATGTTATTCTGTTTGATGTGGGAGGAGATGGAGCCAGGTGGTGCAGTAACACAGCGATAATCTGTTGGTTAGGAGTATTTGTGTATGTGTGTCGTTTTTATAAAGGAGGTGTAATAGTTAACAGCTTCGCCTGTGTCACATTTTCATCTCATCGAAGTTGTTTAGAGTTCGTAAGAGAAAGCCAAGAATTTCGATCTGTGATTAAACGATTCCACTGCGGCCTTGTGGGATTAGAAGATGGAACACACACACACACGCACACACACACATACACACAGACAATGTTGACTTTTTTTGACACCATCTCCAGGGTGCAGCGCTGCTTTTACATCTACATACATAACATAATTTGCCTTGTTAGAAAATCCTAAATTAAATCACTTGAATTATGAGTAGAAAACCTATCTCACTATTTTTTTAAGCAAAGCTCTGGGGATGGCAACATTGGTTAGTCAGTCAGAACACAACTCTAGGCTGATTACATTTAACACAGGCATTCATGGTCACTAAACGTTTCTGAATAATTTTCATCTAGCACCACCATCAGGTCAAAAATTTAAATTTAGTGTGTCACCACATTGTACATTTAGTACCATCTAGCTAGTGATTCCAGAAATCTTTATGTGGCTTGCATATCTCGAGAACTGTTCATCTTATTGGCTTCAAACTTGGCATGTGTATTGTTAAGTGTCAAAGGAAGGGCAGGGTCAAATTTGCTAAGATTTGGGCACATGGTACATTCAGTATTAATTATTTGTGAACCAGCATCACCACAGGTTAAGCAAACAGCCATTTTCAAACAAACAGGTTTAGAACGGGCTCTGCACTAGCTTAGCGAATATAAAGAGAGTAGACTGATGCTGTTCCTAAAACACTAAAACTAAATTATGAATGCACGGACAATTTTGACTTAACTGTGGTGTTTTTTTATTACAGCAATCGCATCAGTACTGAACAACCGCTTGAAACCAGCAGCTATAGTGAAAGATCAGATGCAGAATTTACCTTTCTCCTCTTGTGGACCCATTTTATTTTTATTATTCATTCATCATCTGGATGGAAATGAACTCCTCCACTCAATGCAAATAGTTTATTGAGTCACATTATCAACCCTACCATCCTGATCATAAACATTTTTTTATTCCAAGATGGAAAAGCTATTCAGCCCTGAGACAAAATACATTTGACATTATTTTCATGCATTGTGAACTCTTTTAGTTATACTTATAGAGTTTGTACTGCAGATGAAGTCATGAGACTTGATTTGAGAAGACAGATGGAACTGTGAAAACAATACATTGGAGAAAAAATAGAATTTTGATTTGAAAAGAAATGAGGTTTATACTATAATGCAAGACAAAACAATTTCTCTACTGTGATAACATCAAACTGTATTTATAGCGGTGGGGTCCAACAATCTCAGTCCACACTCCGATTCATGAATGGGAAAGTCCCTCAGAGCATTTTGTTGAAACTATGTGGGTACTAGTGATTCATATTTTCACATCCGTCACGTCAACTTAAAAGAAATTAGAACTAAAACGTAACAATGTAGCTTTAAATCTACTGAGTCCCTTTACAATATCATCATATTACTAAGCCCTAACAAAACAATATCAAACTAGAAGGGTGCTTGACAGCAAATACCTCTGCCAAGGCTAATGCCTTAATTCACCATGTAAAATAATTTTGAAAAAACATGTTGAATCTGTTTGTTCATCTATCAGTTACAGAATGTAAGAGGTTCCTCCGCCCCTCCACTCAATTTATATGAGGTCAGTTCAGTAGTTATACCTAATGCAGACAACCAGACAAACAATCACTAATGAAAACAACCTCCTTGGAAGGTAACAAGCCTCTACAACAACATTTACTACATGAAGACGCGGCAGTGATGTGGCTGTGAAACGTGTTGTAAAATGGCATAACTTTAAATGACACTTGACTGAGCACGGATGTCCTGTTTGACAGATACACACTGAGTTGTTTCCTCCATCCTGTCATGTCATTGCTGTCATCTAGACACGGGTAGAGGACGAGACGTCAGAGAGAAGTGAAGAACTGATGGTGTGTACTCATATCAGAAGAGCAGAGGAAAGTTAGTTTGTACATGTAAGTGAAAAATGGATGGAGTAAAATCTCATTACTATTCCATTTATAACCGGGACGCATACATTTCTTACATTGTGTGATTAAGTTTGGCATTTTATGTGCATCAGTGACTTTTGCATGTGAAACTTTGCTTTCCTGTATCTACTGTGTGTGTTTGTGCGTGTGTCTATGTGTTTGTGTGCATGCATGTGTGAATGTACACACATTTTGGTTTCAGAGGCCCAGTAATGATGTCATTAGTATGAGGCTGGAGTGAGTACTGAACCTCAGGGCACAGCAGCACCACAGACGATTCCCCTGGAGTTAACTTTCCTCATATTCATCATTCAGTGAGGCCAAACCGACACACCATAATCAACACCAGCAGTGGCAGCAGCAACAGCAGCAGCAGTTACATCATGCTGTCACTCTCCCCTGGCAGTAATCCATACACCTGAACTATGGCTGCAGCCTCTGTTTCTCTTTTCCTTTGAAAGTTTTAATTTAGGAAACTGTCGTCTCTGACTAAGCAAAAAGTGGATGTTGTTTTCTTGGTGAACCCTATCATTAGTCAGTCAGAGATTGGGTTGAAACTGCTGAGACGCACAGAGCCTCGGTGCCAATGAAACGTGTGCTGTGATGAATCACATTTAATCCCAAACCTTTTACGAGTCTCCGTTCCTCCGTGTCCTCCTCTCTTCTTCCAGTTCACCTCTTTTATCATTGCGTATGGGGGCCATTTTGAAGCAGACCCCTCACAACTGTCGAATAAGAGAGCAGGGGAGCAGATGGCAGTGAGACTGGCTCCAGATGGAAATTTTTGGCCAGAACAGCGAGGTTAGTGCAGAAACACCCCGACACTAAGTGCCAAGGAATCTTTAAAGAACCGAAGTGAGTCAGGACGCTGGTGTTGATGAGTCCTGAATAATGTCGCGGACAGGACCACGCTTTGGGAACAATTACAGAACTCTTCTTTGGTGGAGTCACAGTGGTCTCACTATTATTGCTACAATAATATTTAATGAGTAAGTTAATGATTGGCTCAGTCTAAAATAATTAAGGGGCTTTAATATGACACTTGGGAGAACATTAGTCATCAGGCAGCAGGCAGCTGCAGGGAATCATCCAGGATCCACTTCAAGAGAAGCGTGATTGTGCTAACGACCTATTGGAGGCTAAATATTCACCTTTCGTTTCACGTTTGAAATCAAATCAAGCCGTCTGCCCCTCAAATCTTATACAGAGCATGACTCATCGGATTTACTCCCAGTGATTTTCCTCTAAGCATTTGGACAAATTATCAAAGAAGTTATCTGTATTGTATCTCATGGCAACTTTTTAAGATATTCTACTTCACAGCTCAGTTAAGAGATAGGGCCACCTTATGTTGGGGGCATCATGATTGACAGCTGAGACTGATCGGTTGAGCGCTTGTATCAGCGGGACCTCGCTTCTGCGTCTCCAATCTGGCGACAAATGTATCCGGCCGTTTTACTTCATTTCTGGATAGTGGGAGGAAGGGGAAACATTGGATTTGATGAGAATCAGAAACCTATCATGGCTATCTATAGTAACGCAGGTTATTGTCAAAGGTGCTGTGATTTGCTTTTTGTGCCTTTGTATTATTATCGTAACTCAGGTGGATACAAACCAATGGTCTGTGTCATTGCTAGGATAGTGTTTTGACTTCTCACAGTATATCTTTAATAAGACATTTTTACTTTGTCCATGATGTTTCTCAATCGTTCTTTATGGCGTCTCTCTATGTTGTAGGTTTAATTGTCCTTTTAATTAGCCTCTGAAAACAAACCAGTTTTTTAACTTCCTTTTTTATCTTCTAGCACCTGAGTGTGTGACAGTGAGGTAGCGTCCTGTCTTTTTACTTTTAATAGCAGTGCCACCTTTAAGTTATAATAAAAATGCAAAATGCTTTTGTGTGCGACAGAATGGTCTAGCTATTGTTGGAAAGTTATTCACCAAACAAAACATAATTCTTCTATGAAATAAAATTTTACTAAAATTTGAATTAGCCATCATCACAACAATTGTAATCTTTTCTGGGTCATTGAAAATAAATTCACCAATGTCTACATGATCTTAGTCAACAGACATTGTCTGAAGCTATTTAAATCTAAATTTACCATTGGACTGAAGTTTTATAAGTCAGGCTGCTGTCTGTTCTGGTCGTCATCATCTGTTAACTCCTCCGCACACATTATTTCTCACATAGTCAAGATTAGATGAGAAAAGGACGTCTTCTTTGACCCTGACATATCACTGACGCCAAACTGATCTCAGAGTCCCACCTGAGGCGTCCAGTGCTGCAGTGGACCGTCAGGTACCTGGGATGGTCAGTGTCTTTAATAGTAGCAAGGTAAGTGCTCGGGTCTCAGCACATGGTCTCATTCTGAATGTCCCACTTTCCCAGCCCACCGATTCTTTGCTGCTAAAAGCTGCTTGAGTGTTATCATCCATGTTGAGCTTTAGATGACAGTGTGTGTGCTCTTTGTTCTGGCTGTGTCTCGTGATGGGTCTGCAGTGTGCTGTATGAGTCTCGGGCTGCGTCACCGCTGACTGTAATGGCTGAACACTGCAGGGTGGAAACACCACTGCAGCCTGCATATATTTATATCCTTTTTTCCCCCTCAAAAACTAGATAGAGAACACGTCATCTGAGACTTTTAATCGTATAAGATGAGTGTTATGAGCAAGTCGTTAATATTCATATCGATAAGAGTCACTGGACTCTATTCTTGTTTCTGTAACAGTGAAATAACATTAACTGTGAGTAACTTTTCTCAACAGCTAATTAGTGAGAGATTGTATAGAAAGACCGTGACTCTATGATCAATAATGTTTCTCTAGGATTAACCCCACAAGACCAAACACTGTATTTCAAGGGGCAGAGCTGGTCCCCATCATTACCTCCTCAGTGAATACACATTCCCATTTTAATTTAACCAGGCAAAGCAGGATGAGCTCATGGGGTCCTGTTTGGAATTGGCTGTGGTGCGGTACAGGTATCATTTCCTGTGTCTTTCTGAAAAGCAGTGTTTTTAAGCTACTGTACAAACTATCACCATGGCAACCACAGCTACCCTGAAAATTCAACAAAATAGATTTAAAAAAAACCCAGAAAAACAAAATCACTTCTTAGGGATTCATCTGTAATTACAAGAGCAGATCTTTTATCTGCTGCTCACTGGGCTTTTTTTGAGTGGGAGGGCTACTGTAATACATGGGTAGGAAGGGGGTAATTTATCAAAGATTTTTCTTTTCTGTTCCATCTGTTCATTTCAGTTCTGCACCCCATCACACTCATTCTGCTTCATCAACCTTACATAAGAGAAAGGTCATACTATATCTATTATTAAATGACTCAGTCATGGTATATTTATACATTATTAATCGCCTCAGTGTCGCCTCTAAACACACACAGCGTGACTCCAATCTGAGTGTCATATATGTATCAGCACAAACAAGTCGGCAATCTCTCAGGAGCAACACAACATCAGAATCATTAATAACGTCCTCACCAATTCAGCAGTGTGAGCCTTTAAATACACGAAGAGCGATAAGGAGGCTGCCTGTGATCATGCTATTGTTAGAAGAGAAAATTGAACATGAATGGCAGCGCAACTCTAAATACCAAACATGTCCTAAGAGGGAACTGAACAAGCAGCCTTTTGTGTAATAGATACGATTGTATAACATCTGACTGAGCCACCTGAACTGTCAGCATATCAGGACCATAAAAGCAGCACAGAAGCAGAAATTTACTGTGAAAGCACCGCATGGGGCAGAGCAGCAAGAGCTCTGAGACACCCGCCCACCCTTCCTGAATCAGCCGTTTCTGTGGCGACCAGAGTGGAGGGGGGTGGAGGGAGGCGCTCGGTGAAAGTGAAGAGACAAACATTTGAAAGCCGGTGGGAGGGATATGAAGACATGAAGGGATGGATGGATGGGTGGATGGATGAGGAGACAGATATTCTGAAGGATGGTTGATGAAGGGATGTGGAAGGGTCAGTGGGGAGCTGATTCCTCAACATCACAGTCAGTGACAGATTGACAGTCGTAGGCATAACGCCAGCGTCCAGTGCGTGAGACAATCACTGAGGGGATTTTTCACTCTTGGTGGCAGCGCAGTTCACGGTCATGGCTCAGGGGTTTAAACCATCCAGACGCTGACAATGTCGCTCTGTGAAATCTCACTCAGCCATATGGTCCTATTCAAAGCCTCGTCTTCCTCTGCCCTCTCTGTTCGCAAATCATAAAGGCTTGAAGTGAGTCACGGCAGATAAAGGCTTTCTTCACCAGCAAACTTCAAAAGAAACGAAGTTCATTCAACAGGTTGTGAGCTGGGAGGAAACAATTCTGGACCAACCTGCTGATTCCTTGAGGTAAACACTCATGAGCTGCCATTACACACGAATTACATCCAACACGAGCGTGCAATGGTACAAGCGGCAAGTGATACATACTAACATGGAGGAGAGGAAGCTGAACTCTGATATGTTTTTCATGAACAGATTGTGAGACAGATTTACATAAAAAATGAAAAGGACTTTGTTTGAAAAAAATTCAAAATAAATATGACGAGATAACTTCAAGCCCTCCTGTTAAATACAACACACAAGGAACAAAACAAACCATTTAATATTTCTGCTCCGAATGAACAGCACATTGTACTTTGCTCATACTGCAGAAACAAGAGCCACACATGATGTTGCTCATCAGATCTTTGCTTCATTAGATTATGTAATGGGTTGGATTCTCCCGTCAATGCCACAACAAGCAGAGATGGATGCAGAACACGTCTTGCGCAGTTAAAACAAAGCCTCACGCTGAGCTCAAGAACCACAGTGAAAATCTGAAATGTAAACACCTGCAGATTTTCCTGAATGGTTGTCGATAAACTACACACACCCACACACACACACACACAATAAACCAAAAAAAAAAGCACAATCTGCATTCCATCAAATACACATACGCTGACTGAAGCGCAAAATCTGACACAGTCTTCTTCAGGTTTTTCTTTTTTCTGTTTGGAAACAAGACTGAGATAAGAGTAGCAGAGCTCAAACTGTTCCCACTCCACCCACTTTCTCGTTCAGGGGGCACATGGATTTACACATTGGGATGAAATCAGACAGGTTTTCTCTTGTCAGCAGCAACGCCCCTCCCCCCTCCAACCCCTCCCCCCCTCCCCCCAAAACTCCCAGTGGTATTTTACACTTGTCAATCATGAGATAAACAAGCCTTCACACTAACTCACCTGCCTGCAAACATACATGTAAAAACACGCCCACCCTTCACATCCAAACGCACACACACTATTGATGGATTCACCTGATTTCTAAGAGAAAAACTTTCAGCAATGCACGTTGATGTCATCAGTGAATTTTAAAATGTTGATCATTCTTAATTGTTAAATCAAACTGGGTCTACACTGCTGGGAGTATTTCATCATGAGGCTGAGAGGACTCACCTGTCTGTGTGGCTGGTGTCAGGGTCCTGGTGTGCGAGGATGCTCAGGCAGAAGATGCTTCGGGACTGGTCTCACACTGGACACATACCAGAGGACAGACGGGCTCTGCTCTGTTCTGCTCTGCTCTGCTCTGCTCTGCTCTGCTCACAGCACTCTCCTCCTCGCTCCAAGTCTCAGAGACAAACAGCAGCTCTGCCTCCGCTGCCTCTCCCACTCTGCCTTTCACACTTACTGTAGCAGCAACAGAGGGAAGGCTGGGGGCTGCAGACTCAGTGATCAGCACAAGTCTCTCTCTCCCTCTCCCTCTCTCTCCTCTCTCCTCTCTCCTCCAGGCTCTGTGTCTCTCCTCAAGTGTGGCTACAGGCAACCATGGCTGCGGAGATGAGCAGAAAAACAGTGAGAAAGTGAACAAGGATGAAGTTCACTCCTTTGGGAGTATTTATGTTGTGTGCTTTCGTGGGAAAAAAAACAACAACAGCGTGCTCTGCGAACAACAATGCACACAAGCATACAGGCAGTGGGAGAAAGCTTTACTCCCACCTCCTGCTCCCCCTTTTCACCACCACCTACCCACTCACCCACCATCTCCTTGCCAGCCCCACACCAGCCTGTTAAAATGAGTCATCAGCTGTCAGCCAATGGTACGTCGGCACACAGCCTCCGATTAGAATAACAGGAGTATTTATGCTCTCCTGTTTTGAGAAAATGAAAATGGAGAAGTGTCTGCGAGGACTTGACACACTTTGCTCTTGATGGTGAAGAGCAAAGCATTGAAGACAATCTACTCTTTACTCTTTCATATAATTTCTAGCTCACAGAGCATTCAGCATAAAGATAATGTATGGCTTTAAACACACAGCATTCATCGCTTGTGTGGTGTGGCTCACTGTGGTTTAAAATTCATTCTATCAAGGCTGCAATCACATTTGAGTATGATGAAGTCTGATCCTGGTAACTTTCCTGGGAAAATGAAGGTTAATGACTGAAATAGAGCACAGAGCCACTGAACTACTGCAGCAATGTGCAGCTACGTCCTGATGATTGGGGCATAAGTGCTCTTAGCAAACAAGAGTAAGAACTCCAGCTGAGGAATGATGTGGCGACAGATACGTCAGCATAAGCAACATATTTAACATTGTCCTTGCCCTCAAAACCATACTGGAGACATGGCTCTAATCATTTACATAGGTGCTCATAGGTTCGTCATTTTAATTTGAGTTATTACTTAAAAAGGTTTACATGCTTTAAAAAACGCATAATTTAACTCAAACTGTCCATTGCTGCAGCTCCTCGTTTCAGCCTCTGTCTAAAACTATTGGTTTTAGCGCCTGTCTCTTTAAATCCCCACTCCCAACAAAGCCCAGTCTGCTCTCATTGGCCAGCTGGCCTACTCTGTTGTGTTTGGTCAACAGCTTTACAGCACGTGTAAGAAACTTCCCTCCCACTTTATTCGGCTTTGTTCGGTGGCATGCCAGACAAACCACTATGGGGATGTCGTGATGTTACATGACAGCACGATACCCCCAGAAGTAGCACCAGAACTACTGACCAGGAGGTAAATTATTGTTAAATTAAAAAAACTCAGTTTAAAATTAAAACTCATAAAAGAGACATTGTTTATATTTACAGTAGCAGCTAATAAATACAGTTAATATTAATACAGGATACAGAGATCTGGTAAATTCACTATATGGATGGATGGATTGATGGTTGGATGGTTGGATGGACGGACGGATGGATGGGTTTATATATTTGCTTTTTTGTTTTCTATTTTAGTGTTTTCTCCTCTGCATCTTTTGGTTGACAGTTGAAACTTTCTGCAGGTCCTGCCAACACTACCTCAAGTGACTTGACATAGTGTTACTTGAGGCAGTTTATCAGATTTTGCACAGCTCCCACTGGAGCGACAAAACGCCTTTAAACAACTTTTCTCACATATGCAGCAGTACTCACCAACAAGACCTGTAAACAGAATTTGATGTGTAAAATAGGTGGAGAACCCTCTCACAGGCTCCTGTAAGTATTTGAGTGAGGCACCAACCCAGTTTCTGTCTGACCCCCTGAGAACATAAACAAAACAAGAGTATAAATATCAACATAGCATCAATGAGACCTGTCACCTCAGACCCATTTATCACAACCCTCTGGTGACCAGTTTGAATATATGTATGGGTCAAGACATTTTTCTTGGTTATATCATTTAAAATCTGCAAAAAGTATTAATCCTAATTTAAAGTCCACATGCTGAAATAAATGGGTTATTTTCGAGTGTTACAGTGGAAATTTTGAACAGCATTTATGTTCAGGTCAAGATTTAATTTGGTCTCAGACTCAGAGAGAATCAGATAAGAGTGGGACATCTGTGAAATGTGGAGCAAATAATGCAATAACGTTAACTCAATAACTGTCACCAAAAATTGTTTTAGCAACTGTAGATCCAAAACTGTGGTGGTCAACTGAAGGGGTCACACATCAGAATTAATTTCTGTCATCTCCGGTCCAGCAGAACAAATGGTGTGAAGAAAAGGATATACAAGACAAGGGTAAATGGAGGAACAGTGAGGTAAAAGAAATCAATAGCTGTTCATCTCAGAGCAGAACAATAGATAAAGAAGCATGTGAAGAGAAACCTATTCCAAAGGAAGACATGCAGCATCGCTATTAAAGCCGTTTCCTATCATAAATGTCTTTCTACTTGGCTGAGAGTATAGTATGTGTATTCAGATGATAGTAATAGAACATCCTGTGCTTCACTGATTCATAACATGCTTTTTCATCTCCTCAAATTTTCAATATCACCAGAAAAATAACCACGATGGAGAGAAAAATTCATTTATCTTGGCTTTATATTCAATATGTTCAAATACCATAGAGAAGGTGGGGGGATACACGGTCAGAATCAGATGATTGTGTATGTCTTCACAGTATATGAAAAACACCAAAATGTAATTTATGTACAAAACCTACACACTTAAACTGCAGTTAAGTGTTCCATTTAAGTAATATATATATTATAATATGTAACATTATAGTCATGTATTTGTCACTTTATCTATAAGTGCCTAGTTTTATCCAGTGTCCAGATACTTCACCAAATTCAGTTTAGATTGAAGCACAATCCTGAAAAAGCTTCACATGCTCAGAAGATCTGTTCTCTCCAGTCAACAAAGACTGACGTTGCATAAACATCTGTCTGAACTGCCCTTTGTTCAAAAATGTCTTGAGGTATTTCATTTGTATGTGTCAAACTCTTAGGATGCCATATTTAACTTTCGGTGCATTTACTCTGAGAGAACTTTAGTCAAAACACCTCACAGCTCTTTCTCTTCATTGTATGGACTTATATAAGAATGAGGTGGCACATATTTTGGCCAAAAGCAAAGCCAGGAGCAGTTCCCTTCTCCTCCTAAATACTGGACCTTGTAAAAGCAGCTGTATCCAAATGAGAATGCTAGATGGAATGACAAGCATACAAATGTATGTTTGACATTTACAGCAGAGACTTGGAAATATCAGCCGGGATATAAAGACATTACCACTTGACAGCCTTAAGGAGTGATGTTTCATATAACATTTAAGTGAACCACTTTTGCAACTTTGAGGACGGCTTCATACTTAATCCAAAATATTTCCAAATATAATAATTGAGATATTATAATATAAATGTATATACACATATGAGAATATACAGTATAGATACAAGTATTTCTGAATTGTATTTATAGTATAATAAACATGATGGAAGACAAATGCAAAATAAGACATATTTATGCAGCTCAAAGCAGGAAGAGTTGGCCTTTAACCAATTTAAAGCAAAATTATGTATTCATTAGTGGCCTTTGTACACCTACAATTGCACAATCATCTTCAGTCAATTAGCTGGGCTACCTCTTGAACATTATGGTGGCCTGAGTCTGATCACATGCATCTTTGAACACATTATAAAACTGTCTCTCCTGGGAATTTTATCAGCCTTCTGTGTGAATGACACAATGTTAAAGGATTTCAGTGATTACTTTGTGTGAAAAGGGGTTGATGAAAAGAAGGGCAGAGATACCGGTTACCAGAAGTGGACAAAAAGGTGAGAGGCAAAAAAAACCAAAACAATGAAAAGATCAAATCTGATGCAAGAGAGGTTATTCTGACCAGTGTCTGTTTATCAAGCTATGTGAACCCCTCAAATACCTTGATAAGGGACTTTTCTCAGTCTGTCTCTGCCATGTTTGAACTATACAGCTCACTCCCTCATCTCCCTTGAGGACATCCCAATCTGACACGAGCACACTGATGTTAAACGCTCTGAGCAAGGGGGGGTGAGCTCTGTCCTGCAATGCTCTATATCAGTTACTGAGTGTTGTCTTGGCTCTGGGGGACGGTGAGTGAGACACATAGCGGGTTAATCTCCTCCATCACTGTTGCTGTGTCAGGGGATGACAAAGGTGACAGGCCCCAACTCCCAACTCTGTTCTTTAAAAGAGGTGTAACTGAGTGTGTGAGGGAGTTTGCAGATGTGTGTTCTATCACTGCAGAAATGTACTTTAAACTCAGTACTCAGTAATCCATAATGACAAATAGAAAACAGGATTTAAGAAATGTTTACAAATTCATCAAATACCAAAATGTGAATGTTTGAGACCATAGAGTATAAATGAAGATGGACGACATGACGGCTCCCCAAAAGTGAAGCCAATAATCCTGATCGCCCTCCTGCAGTACAGCTTGTAAACCCTGCCTCCTCTATGTTAGTGAATGGGACAAACTAAAGGTGCATGGTTTATGTAATTTGAAGCAGTTCTTATTGCACTGATGTATGTATTGTTTTCCTGTAAATTTGGATTCAATCGGTTATTTGATTATATAAAATTGGGTGAAATGTCATGATTGACAGCTGAGACAGACTTATGATTGGTGTGTTTATCGGCAAGATCTCCATTCCATTGCTCCACATCGTGATCACTACTGCGCACACTCCAAATGCTATCGAAAGCATAACAGGAGGAAGTGGCGATGTGTCATTCATGTCTATATACAGTCCATGATTCAGACCCTCTGCTGTGGCGTTAAAATTGTGGTCTCAGATGCATCCTGTTTGCTATTAGTTTTTTCCAGATTTTGATTGGAGTCCACTTGTGGCAGACTGAACTGATTATACAAGGAACTCAGCTTTCAGTATGACCTAAAGCACAATAGTACAGCAAAGACAACGCAGGAATGCTTTAAGGACAAGTCTCTGAATGTCCATCGGTGATTCAAGCTGTTTTCAGAGATGCACTGAATTCTGGAGATCCTCCAGACATTCTTTGGAGGGGCCGTATGTGTGAAAGCAAATGTTCACAGCCTCTGGACTCTCCGCAGTGTTCTTCTGGCCAGCCCTCTAAAATAAATACTCTGGAAGAGCTGATGTGAAAACACAGAATGATCCTCAGATGCAACACTGAAACAAATACAAACATTTCAGAATGAAAAAGCGGTGCCATGCACATAAAAAACCCAGATGAAGATGTCAAGAGAGATTTTGGTGATAAGGCCCAAAGCTGGTGTCAATGTGCTGTAAATAAAAACATGTGATCTCTGCAGTGGAATTAATCCGTTACATCTTGCATCATGTCAGCTGCACCACCCCTCACTTGAACTCTCTGGGTTTCTGTGTTGTGAACACGTCTGAGTGGAGAATTTCCTGCTGCGTTGGTCACATGTGGATGGAAGCCGCTGGAGAAAGTCCGGGACCCAATTCTGCGGACATCCTCCAGACTTAATGTCTGAAAACCGCTTCAGACTTTAACCCCAGAGAACATTTGTGGAAAGCATGGAGCTTCCAGAGGGTGTTAACACCAAGTACTTAATTAAGGATCTGAATACTATCTTGTTTTTTAATAAATTAGTGAACATTTTCGACAACATTTTCACTTAATAATGGATTACTGAGTGTTGATTGATGGGAAAATGAATGAATGCATGGATGACACTGTGTGTGCTGTATTTAGGAGATTAGCTGCATCTGCAGGTATGATTCAGCTCCACAGTGAGGAGAGTATTTACTCTTTAATAGACTAATGTCCCATTGTGCAGGGTGAGCCATGTGACTGAGGCGATAGGGTCAATGGAGAAGGGAAATAATAAGGATGACAGTGATGTGTTGCCTCTATCAGAGTCTGCGTCATCCTGCTCATCCTTTGAGTCGAGCACACAACTGGTTCTACAGACTGATAAGCAGGATTCTCATCCCTCACTGTCACTGCGACAAGGAGGCCTGACATCCAGACTCTCACCAAACTAGAGGCCCAGTCACACAACAAAGCATGCAGTCACTACATTTAAACAAATACACGGCTCAATGATTAATGAGAAGCAGGCCACTTCTGGTGAATCTTTATTTTTTCTTGACTGTAGTCGCTCTCTCCCCTCCCTTATATCTCCCTCTACCTGAGCTTTGTCATCCCCATGGATACAATAATTTGTTGAACTGAAAGTTACAGAGCCTAAGACAATGGATGGCTGATTTAATTGGGATTATGGTGTGGGATGTCCACTGAATGTCTTAGATAGATACATTTTACAATTCATTACATAATATTTAGATTCAGACCCAATGATGTTGCTGTTACTGGAAGCTGAAGCTGCCACAAATCCATCATCAGCGATTTTGCTTTAAACCACAAATGTGAATGTCATGGAGGAGAAGTCTGAGGAGATTCAGGCCTGGCAGGCCAACTCAGCTATAGCCATAAAATCCACTTTCATCTGGATTCTCCTGTGAAAACAGTATGTCCAATTATCACCTGACACGAAGAGTGTGAAACATTGAAATCAAGTCCATTAACTCTGTTAAAGATGATGGACACATTGCTGTGCATTAAAAAACTGGAGCATTTAAGTGATAAAGAGTTACACTGTGTTACAGTAATGACAACATCTGGTTTTTACCCATGGGTAACTTGTTTTTCTCACCCAGCATAAAAACAGGAAGACAATAATGGCCCAATGTATTGTAGCTGCTGGGTTCATGCAGACCAACAAACCCTGAAAAAAATATTCCCTCTCTGTAACTGTTACTATTCAGCTGAGACCAAATACAATTCACACTATTGTTCAAAGGTGGAAGGAGCTGCCATCCGCTTCGCAAAAAACACAAACATGCACACAAACATGAAAAAGGCTTATTTCCTATGGGTGAAAACACATTTTGCTGTCGATGCTTGGCCTGAGACACACGCCATGTTCACTTTGATGGGCACTGCTTTTTATAGGTGACCTTCTACATCTTAACAAACATCATCATTTCCAGGTTGTGCTATTTCATGCCACCAAAGTGTGAATATTTACAAGGCAAACCAGGATTTTGATGGAGTGATTATGTCCCTGAGTCCCTTTTCCAATTACCATACCTGCTTTTAGCTGAGACAGGTCTGTGTTTTTCTCCTTAAAACACAGTATCAACCTTTTCCCTGAAATCTATGTCGACAGAACTATCTGGTAAACATTACACTCTTTGAGATCTTGTTGAAGAAGATCATTTTTCCAGTCTATCAAATATTAATTTATCTGAATGCATTTATTAGATATAGTGAGTATACGTGGAAACTGATGGAAGGATTAAAACATTTTTTGTCTGTATCCTGCATGTTTAAGTGGAGAGAATTTAAAACATTTGCTATTTTACACATTGTTCGGTGATTGAGTTAATGCTGTTGTTGTCTGGCACTGAACTGGTTAATGCTCGGTTCTTACTACTCACGCTTAAGACCACTAAGAGCTTTCAGGAGATGAGCCATTGATTCCCTCGTGGCTCAGTGCACAACTGCACTGCCACAATACAGGAGGAGGCGAGTCACGTAGCAAAGATAATCCACTTTCATGGGCCGGAAAAAGCATTTGGATCCCAACATACAATTCAAAAAGAAGGTTTTGGTAAAACCCTGTATGAAAAGTGCATCGACACTACAAAAAACTAACAAAAACCCACCCAGAAATATGCTTTCTTCTCCTTCCTTAATAAATATAATTTACTCTAAATGCGTGTTCAACATCCATGTCCTTCACATACAATTTTTCATGTCTACCTGTTCATTTTAAAAGCCCCGACTGAGAAATGGCCCTCCTTCAGTTGGATATCTTAGAGGACATGATGTCAACAGATATCTTGTTTACCAAGTTACTAGTTGTCACAACTTCCTGGGAATTGAGCAGTCAACAAAACTGAAAACTAGGCTGACAGACAGGCACAGTGCCTGTGACACATTCGAATGGACACAATACTTTGCAAGAGCACGCGGGATGAAAATAAACTGCAGGATGAGATACAAGGGTGCAGTAAATGACATACAAAGCATTGGAGAAGCAGTTCACACTCTGCCGTGCTGTGTCTTTATTATCCTCAGCTTTTTTTAGTAGTTGTTTTTGTGAGGCTTTTATGGGGGGAAAAGGAAAGCTTTATGTGGAGATCTCACATTCAAGGAAGATGAAATTAAAATGAATAGCACAGGGATGACAGGCGAGGTTCTGGGTGGTTTTGTCTTTTAGAAGCTATCCTTGCTTCATGCCGTGTTGCTTTCCATCTGTCACAATTCAACAAAGTCAGTGTGACTGCAGCAATCCTTTCCCTAAACTCCTCTGAGCTCAGCCACACAGGATATGATCTCCCTTTGCATATAACACCACGACATTATATCGTATCAACGGTGTGGAGCCCTGAGCGCAAACCCTGTGGATCTGCCACATCCACTTTGGCCGCATGTAATTTGATAAGACACTTAATGACAGCATGTTCAATAGATGAGATGGGAGCCACATGGGCAACATGTGCGGCCGCCCCACTAACCCCACCTGTTACAATCTTTTTTCAAGATGCCACCATCACCAGAAACACACATGGGGCTGTTAAATAATGCGTCCTCCTGTCATCTCTGCCCACAAGTTTACTAATCTAATAAAAGCAAAACTACAAAGACCCAACTTTGAACCATACATGCAAAAATTAGACCAACAAACGGCAAAATCACACTGGCACTGAGCATAAACATCTAAGTGATGCTGTGCAAAGCCTCAGTGCTGCAAAGTGCAGTCAAAGGAGAATCATATCTGGTGATCAGATTGCTGATTCAATCATACAGCCATTTGTTCCGCGAGGGCAGTAAATCATCTTTTATTGGGTCTGAGATGCAGCACGTGTTCACAGACTGCAACTCCAAACTATCCAATACACCACATTGAATACAAAAAACCCCCCATATACATTTGAGCGCTCAATATAAATATGTTTTGTAATAATCTATTTTCAGCTCTGAAACAAATTAAGCATGTTGAGCTTGTAAAAACCATGAAAATAAATGTGGATATGTTCTCTACGCTGCACTGTATGAAAGGATGCAGCACATAAAGGTAAACAGATCAGGATAATGATCTCTATACGAGGAGTTATGAAACTCTTACCATTTGCATTTCTATTTCTGTCCACTCCCCGTCATGTCTCCCCGTCATGTCTCCCCGTCATGGATTAACAGCTCCAGGAGGATGCTACTTCATCACACAGGGGCTGGAGGGTTATTTGATAGCGGGGCAAGGGTCAATGGGGAAAAGCTCAGTCCAATTCCTTACCAAGAAGGCTGTCTCCATCACAACCATCTCTGAATGCCTTTACAATTTCATATTTTGGGAAGGACACAGAGAGCTGCAGTTTAAACAGGCAGGGATCTCGCCTGAGACTCTCACGACCTCAATAAAGATTTCAAATGAGATAGACTCTGGTGATGAGCTTTTAGGCAAATTATTACAAATAGCAAATTGTTCAGTGAAGCAAAAAGTGGTACAACCAGGGTTACTGAAATGAAAATAAGGGACACACACACACACACACACACACACACACGCACACGCACATAAACACATTCGATTTTATTGTACAATACCAATTTTGCTTGGATATGAAAGGGATTCTCGCAGACGTAAAGCTGTAAACTGTGCAATGAAACAAGGAAACCTCTAACTTGGTGCTTTAATAAAAATATTAGGCCTGTCATGATATGTTTTGCCAGAAATGATTGTGATAAATCATATTATTGTCATAATTTTGAAACCATTTCATACCACTGGTAATGATATCATAGCATGATATTATCATTATAGCATGATATTATCATTAACCCTTACAAAGAGCAATGAACTTTGAATTCCTAAGAATATACAGACATTTGAATTAGAATAAAAACTATTAAAATAGTGCTGCAGCCTGCCACGCATAGACTAGTGCCACCGAACTTTTTTTACGCTCGGGCGGAAGCACACATGCAGGTGAAGTGTTCCAGGAAGGAAGCTGTGATCGGGCGATGCTGCAATTAAACACAACACTGCAGATAACTTTTAATGATACAGGTGTCATTCGTTTGATTTAAACGTGTTCATTAAAGTAACTTTAGTAAATGGACAAACGGTGGACACATGGAGACGTTGGCTATAGGTCGTCCTCTGTGGAGTGATTTGTTTTTCGATAGAGCCTGAAGGCAGCAACTAAAACGAAACTTATTTCCCCCCGGTGCACCAACTCCTCATAGTCCTCACGTGGGGAAGAGGAGGAGGAGAACGAAGGAGGAGGAGAACGAAGGAGGAGGAGAACGAAGGAGGAGACGGAAGAAAAGAATGAGGTGGAGCAAGAGGAGAAGGAAGAGGAGGACGTTCCACCAGGCCGGCTAGCGGTAAGTTCAGTGCTAATGCGCTAATGTTAGCTAACAGTCACAGATGCTAACCTCTCTGTTCGCTGTTTCCGCTGTGTCCAGACATCATGAAAACATTTTCTACATAAAACATGTATTTTATTCCGTGGTTTAGTACAGGAACCATTTATTTTTAATCTGAGACCCAACTTTTGTGAACCACAGACAAAGATGGTGGATCAGAGGTGACAGACGTACCTGCGATAATTGATAATTAAATTTACTCTGGCAATGTGTTGACTCAGTTCAAATTATAACTTCATTCTGTTAATATTGTGACGTTCTTTTCATTACATTCTGAGTTTATTCTTGTAAAATTACGACTTCATTCTCAGAAAGAAATGTCAGATTTTGAGAATATGGCTCCGATAAGTCGGGGAGTGTAACACATCTTGTTTTCTGTGGCTATTATTTACAAATACCCCCACAAGAGTCTAACATGCAGACGATTAGTAAATGCTACAATTGACTGATGTTCCCTGATCGCCTTAGATGCTGGCTATCACTAGCACTAGCTATGCATAGAGATGCTTCCCTGGTGTGTATGTGTGGCTATAAGTGATTGTTTAGGAATGGTGAAACAACTTGTTGTACAAGTGTGGGAAACACTTTAGTTGCATCAGAAGGACCGTACTACCACACATGCCCAGCTGGCTGCCACCACAGGGAATGGCTTAAGTAGAGATAATCCTTTCAGTTTCTAAAAACAAAGAATCACAGTGTAAATTATTCAATGAAAAAGGATAAAAATGTCCTACAGTTGACATTACTTTTACAGTTGTGGAAGAGGTTTACTTTTGTGTTGAAAAAACACATTGACACCTATGAAAAATTTGCTGCTTTTCATCTGCTATTTCTAAAATATACACTGAATGTAATTAACTATACCACATGGATCTGATAGGCAGCAAAGATAGCTAGTATGAGAAAGCAGATGCAGGAACACAGGGATTGTTGTGCTATTTTTATGATTTATTACATTATTGCTGTGTTACTCTGCCAAACACTTTGGAGTCGCAGGAGCCCGTAAAAATCTGTTGTTTTGTCTTTGGTTCGTGTTCAGTTGAATGAAAAGACTTTTATTCTTTGGACATAGCTCATAAACCCACTGTTGGTTGTTGCACGCCCCATGAAAGCTGGGATAAGGCCGGAACAAGGCCAGTGCTCAAGGCCTTGTTTCTGGTAATCGCTCATATGTTGGCTGTGTGGAATATTAAACTGGGAGTCTGGTGCTGTAAGATACTGAGCTCAGCAGACATGACCACACTGTTTGACCATGATCTGTAAGATACTGAGGAGCAGACAGCGAGGAGCTCCTGGATGAGCACAGTGATCTGGCGGGGTGTTGTGCCAACTGCGTCCTCGACAAGAATCAAACAGAT
Organism: Paralichthys olivaceus; assembly: GCF_024713975.1. Taxonomy (NCBI): domain Eukaryota; kingdom Metazoa; phylum Chordata; class Actinopteri; order Pleuronectiformes; family Paralichthyidae; genus Paralichthys; species Paralichthys olivaceus. Next base: position 19,625,178 of record NC_091098.1, on the reverse strand, counting down.
ATGAAAGTACGGAGATTAAAGGTGCCGCAGCAGAAAGAACAAGAATAGAGAGCAAGGTTAAGGGACATCAGTAATCACTAGGTATACGCAACACTTATGAAACTTAGTGGTAAAATCATGTTTCCAATTGGGTTATTCAATTCTATTCTAAGATTGCTGGGATTACTGATGAGCCTATCATTGAGTGAGTGAGTTGAGACAGAAGAAGCACATGCGTGTGTTTGTATGTGAGGGAGTGACAGTGAATGTGTACAGTGCGTTGTTTTATGTATTGTGCCCAAAATAGCCGGATTAAACCTTTTCACGGTGGTAATCATGACAGACATCACAAGATGCTGCACAGCTTTCATTTCAGACTAGGGAGAAAGTGTTTCACTTCACACACATGCACAAACACAAGCAGATGCAAACACATAAACAATAAATATTTATCTGATCCAGCTTTTATGAGCCACCACTCACAAACATGTGAAGCGTTCTGTATGGCATACTTGCTCTTCTGCAGCAGACAGAAGTTAAAATAGAAAAATGCATCCATCCTTGTTGGAAATAATAAGCATTTTCAAAGTCAGGGAGGGTGATTCAAGAACATGTACGCGTGTGCATTTGTGTGTGCAGTTATTCCCTTTCATTGTTTGATGAAAACAGTTGGATGTGTTAATCTATCATGTGGCTGATGCAGGATTAGCACATCCTTTTCTCCTGTTTAAACAACAAACTGCTTAACTAAATGTAAACATCCCTTCTCTGTTTTCATTCTTCGTCCGTTATGTTTGGTTTTAATATTTCCCTGTGTCCACTCTCATCATGGTAAGAATGAATAATTCAGAACCATTTGCATCAAAGAAGACAAGACCATTTATATAGATACAAATGGCTTTATATTTGTATCTGATGGAAAGAAAGTACAAACAGCAGTAAATGCACAGGGTAACAGAACAGAACTCAGCAGACATGTATCCCTGAGAGATTTTATATACATAATGCACAAGGTATGAAATGTATGATTAATAAGAAACCAAAACAGGAGCAGGGGGTTGGCCTGTACACACAGAAGCAGTAATGACCAACCGAGTGTGAGCCAATTGTTTGGCTAAGACCATTAAATTGACTCAGTGTAAGTGGAGCTGCAGCTACTTATTATTTTCATTGTTATTGCCATAATTTTATAAGGGTTCAAGCTCTTTCACCATGGCTCAAACTGACATCAGCTGGAATGAGCTGGAAACATGAACCGCGGCTCATTGATTGGAAATGATGTACAAACGCTTACCAAGAAAAATGAGTCCAATTAGCCAGATGGTAGCGCTGTAATTAAGGCTCAAAAACACAATTTTGGAAAGGCTAGAGCTCTTAGACAGGAAGTCCAATTGACTGGAAAGTTGACGAACATGTCCAACTCAATCATCTCCCCAAAACTCCAGCCATTTTGATAATTTGAAAATCACATTTTTGGTAACTTCTCTCAATATCTGTAGATCCTTGTTATACCAAGCTTGTTGATATATAATTTTTTATTATAATCAACAATTAACGGTTGAACATGAATTGTCTGAGTGAAATACTTTGTATATTGTTTACATTTTTCTTTATATATATACATATGTGTATTTTTTAAAATGTTATTTCTATATTTTTATTTGTCTCTATCCTAATGCCCTTCTGCTGCTTTAATGTTGAAATTTCCCCAGTGTGGGATGAATAATGTCGATCTTATCTTATTTTTTGTGTGCTGCATCCATAGACTGTATATACAGAGGCTGCATCCTGAAAAATATCACATTACATGTCTGCTGTCTACAGAGAACAGCCTTTTTCTTTTTTTGAACATGTGAACAGGAGATTGATTCTTATGCACTGATGCCCATCCTCACCTGCATTAGCTGGTCATGCAAACAAAGTCACGTGATTCCTGCTCAACTTCACAGCAGGCCATTTGCTGTGCTAATTATAAGACCCCATGTGTGATTCAGTTAACGAACCTTAGGCCTCCTGGTGGAATTACAGTTATAGTTATTATTATCATATTATTATTATTAACTAGATGTCTTGAATCAACTCATATGTTCTTCCGATAGGCTCCTCAAATGAAGCTGTTAGACTTGGTAGTCTGTTGAGGGATGCTAGTCTTTCATTGCAGTGAGTTGGCAAAACACAAAATCCTCTTGATTATCTCTCTGGTTGCCTCTGTTATTTAGAACAGTGAAACACTTGATTTTCATTTAAAACAATAGGAAAATGCCTCCTACTTATTTATAAACCAAGGTGATGTATTGCATGTCTGCTGTAAAGGAGTTGAATCAGGTTACCAAGCAGATGGGGTTTAAAGCCTTTGTATAGTCTTATTCCCAGTTACACACTTCAGAGGCCCAATCCATCATCTGCTGATCTGTCTCCTTGTCTGCTCTAGTCCCTCCCTCTCATTAAGCAAATGAAAGCTTTAATTGGAGATTGTGTTAATTCTCTGAAACCCTATCTCACCTTCTCTTCCTCTAAATTGGAGACACACTTGACAAATTTGGGGAGGCAGCTCCGCTGATGCATATCCTGGTTAAATGTTTTTATCTTCACCCACTTTCCACTATTCACGCTGCATTAATGGTTAATGCCTTTAAAACGTACAAGCTTGCTGACTTGACAAAGCTGGAATGAGTAGTGTCAAGCTGTTCAAACAGTCATGCATGAATAAGAATTTTGTCTTAATTTTAAAATAATCTTGTCAATGATGAGTACAGTGACATTGTGGATTAGTGCTCTGTTCATGTAGCACACACATGGAATGAATATTCATGCATCTACATACATTAGCATGGGCTATGGCTTCAAACAATCCTGATGTCAACTTGCCTCTTGGTTTCTTTTGACCTTTGTGAAACCCCAAATTGTCATTATGCTTTGTGTTTCTCTAATTGTTGCTTGAGAATTGTTTCACGGTGTGAATATTTACCTCTCAATAGGACAATTAATAAGAGAGTGCTTCTCTCTTGTGTAGCTGTTGTCTAGCTGTAATACACTCATGGGTGGTATTGTTTGTCTTAGGTATGATGCATTATGTGGGATCAATCTGGGTTGCACTTGTCAGTTGCTTAAAACCCTGATGTCACATAAACAACATGTCAGAAAGAAACATTATTCATAAATGGAAGACATTAAATAACAACAAGTCCAACTGTTTTGTGCATTTGCATCCAGTGGCTGTGGACTATAGTAACCGCTGCTGTATAATTTTTTTAAAACTATGTTATGGTCTGGTAGAAGCTGAGTTAAAGACCAGGACTGCAGTCTTTCCTCATAATGACAGACCCAATGTTACCTCGTACAGTATTTTAGGTGAATCTATTGCTTCAGCTTCTGATATGATCATTGTTGTATGCTGGATGTAGGGCTGTGTAATATGGCCAAAAATGATAAAGATGTTCACATCAGAGTCAAGCTGTCTCAATCCAGACCGTTTCATTTTGGTTTGGCCATAGCAGTCTACGTGGCACACAAAGGTGCCTCTTTCATTGGCCAGTTAGACCACGTCCTCTGAAGGAGTCGGCCCCCTTAATTGGGACACAGCTAAAGTCTGTGCGGTAGTGATCGCGGCATGGAGCAGCAGCGAGGTTGTGTCGCCCTGTCCAATCATGAGTCAGTGTCAGATGCCAATCATGATGGTTCAACCAATTTTTTTTATTGCATCAAAAATTCACTGGAAAAATGAATACTTGACTTTTACTTTTTACTTTTGCTCATGTCCCGTCTACTAACAGAGGAGGGATTTATGACCTGTACTGCAGCTAGTGAAAAGTTTCCTGCAGAACCATCTGTTGACTGATAATTAGCAGACTGCTGATCGATATCTGCATAAGTCAACAAATAAGTAAAAGGTACTTATAGGTGTTTCTTCCTCTTTCCATATTTTATAATTATTTACTATTTCTTTTTTCTATTATTTTTCGATTAAACATAAAGAAGCAGAAATTATGCCCATCATATTTCTTAGAGTTGAAAGTGAATTTTCAAATGTCTTCTTTTGTTAACCAACAAAGAATTTGATCTAATGATAATTGCAGAGTAAAACAAAATATTGTTTTGTAGCTGAAGAAGCAGCAGAATTATAGAATCGCTAAAGCAATACATTGATTATCAAAATTGTTTTTCCTGTTCATTTTCTGTTGATTAAGCTACTAATCATTCCCTTCGAAAATCTTTATGTTGAAATGACACTTGGCTAATACAAAACTATTATACTGCTCTGAGTTGTACATACAATAATTATAATAATAATACAACTCCAGTAGCAGTTGGGCTGTACTTTCTGGTTGAGATGGGACTTCTCTGAGCATTGGTGCAATCAGTTGTGTTCGTCAGTGAAGCACCAAATGAGTGTTGGATCTGTTGCAATTTTGGATATTTATATTTCGAGGTTTGGCGCAGGTTTCAGGGATGTGGACTCTGAATGATTTGGACATAGAATTCAGTCCATTCAGTAGCTTTGGACTAGTCTTAGCCCAGCTGGGATGGTTTTGGCACATTGTTCATGACTAGTCTGGCATTAGGATGGTAATCAGACAAACTAGATTTGGGTCCCTGTTTGGCTACATGTGCTCAGCACTTTACACAGATTCAAAATGAGCAGTGGCCCTTTTACAGCACACATCAAGCCTGACACAGGTGTTTAACCTTACTAACTGTCAAGCTGTAGTTTACAAGCTCAAAGTCTGTGTGGCTGTTTAGCATGAGAATGATGAGATCTGATAGAGGGAGTTTAGAGAGGGCTGATGAATGTGTGGCTTTGAAGCGGTTGTTGTGTGATCATGTGCAGATGAGGGCGTAGGAGGTGTGTGTGTGTGTGTGTGTGTGTGTCTGTCTGTCTGTCTGTGTGTGTGTGTGTGTGTGTGTGTGTGTGTGTGTGTGTGTGTGTGTGTGTGTGTGTGTGTGTGTGTGTGTGTGTGTGTGTGTGTGTGTGTGTGTGTGTGTGTGTGTGTGTGTGTGTGTGTGTGTGTGTACGCGCACTAATGAGGGTGACATTTGTGCACAGAGCTTTAACAACAGACAGGAGCTTCTTTCTCCAAATCCTAAAACATCAAGCTCAGCCCGATGGTTTAGTCCTGCTTCCACTGCGTGTGTCAAAGTGAGGACATCGCTCTCCACACACTCCGCATGATTTCACCACTCAGCACATACACTGTGGATTCATCACCTTAGCAACCATTCGATTGAAAGATGATGAATCATGCCAAAGACTGCTAATTTCTTTGCAGTTGTCAAACATGAACAATGGGCATTAAGGAGTCATAGAAAACGTCACCACGGACAAAATGTTGTGTGGTGTTGTGTGTATGAACTCGGAAGACTACCATAAAGAGAGAGAAAGGGAGATGAGGGGAAAAATCAAGGTTAAATGGTCAGATACCTGATCTATTCAGGTGAGATTGGATGGTGTTGATGCAGTATGATCTGATATGCTGCAGGTGAATGAAACTGTAAAAACACCTCTGACTTCATGTTCTCTGCACCTTAAGGTGACTGAATGTGCTTGGATGCTATTTATTAATAGATGTCTTTTGTTGTCACGGGGGGAGTGTGTGAGGGGTCCACCTGACCTACAGTGGGCTCCAAAAGTCTGAAAATGTGCTCTCAGACTTAAAGGGTCCTCTGTATATGAATTAAGTGATGAGATTGTGCCACTAATTCAGCAACAATAAGAAAATGTTCCTTCAGTCGATTGCTGTGGAATCAGTGATGATGCAGACTGCAGAATGTGGACGATTCTGACAAGCAGAACACTGAAGGTTAACAGCTCCCACTGCTGGTGAAAAAAGTGCAGCCTAAGAGATTTGTAGTAAAATGCCTTTTATGTGAAGCTTTGACTTATTTA